>NC_056732.1:920149298-920449298 GCF_019279795.1 Protopterus annectens
CTGCACTGCCTGGAAGCACTCCTTACTTTGGAAGATTCTGACATATGTGCAGTCAGTGAGACATGGTTCAAAGACACAGAAAGCACCCCAGCTGTGCAGGGCTGCAATGTCTTTCATACACTCAGACTACCAACTGAGCATAAAAGAACAAAAGGAAGAGGTTTATCCATCTTTATTAAGGATAAGTACACGTTGAGACTGGTCAGACAGTGTGACTCTCTTGAGCTACTCCATGTCTAATTAACTAAAGGCAAAGCCCCCTGCCTTATCATAACTAGTGATAGGTCCCCCACCATGAAGCAGGAAAAGCATACCACATACCTAGACTTACTGGAGTCACTTGTCATACAGCCAAACAGACAAATGGGTGATTTTAATTATCCTACCATTGACTGGGAAACATACAAGACCACAAACATACTGGTGCAGAGGTTCTTGCACTTTGTCAATACAAATGCTCTGGAACAGTTAGTCAGCACACCCACAAGAGGCTCAAATGTCCTGAACATAGAACTCACTAACATTGGAGAGAACCACATCCCCCTGTGTGATGTTCTCCCTGGTAAGATCAGGCAATAAATCAGTCTCATTCAATGTAATTATAAGATCAGATGCTCCATCAAGCTCAAAAACACTTAAGGATTTTTCAAAGACAAATTACCTCCTAGTAAGCTGTGGTGTAAGAAGTTTGAAAGCCCCCCTCAAACCATCAAACGCAGATAACATGGACTCTTATGCAGAGGTATACACCAATGCCCTCATTGGCCACTTAAGCAGTTGTATAGAATCAGCTGTATCTGTCAGGATTAAACTCAGATTTTACTGAAAAAAAAACAAGTCACTCTGATGGACTCCTAGTATAAACAGGCTAAACAACAAGAGAAAGAAACTAATGTCCAAGAACAAGAGAGAACTGGCTCAGCAGAGGAAGAAATTCCTGTCTTATTTAACCAAGCAAATTAAAGATCTTGTCAAGTCCTCCAATGCTAATTATGAAACGAAAATAACCCTCCTAGCTAAGGATTATTACAAAGCATTCTTTAACTATGTCTGAAATCTAAAAGGGAATACCCAGCTATTCACTGAAGTGGTTGTGAATAGTACCACCCATACTCAACTGGAGATAATAGCCAACCTGATAGCTGACAGATTTGGAACAAACTTTACCCTCTGTCCATTCCAGTCATTCACCAACATACCTTTTGCCCCCACTTATGCAAATATTTTTATGGCCTATTTTGAAAAGAGATATATCTGTCATCATGAATTTTACAAAAAATATGTCTTAAAGTATTATAGATATATAGATGATTTAATTTTTATATGCCAATATGGCATTAATGAAGATGAAAGTTTTATCAATGACCTACAATGTAATGAATTTAATTTATCCTTTGATGGCTTGCAATTTGGGCAGATAGTTGATTTTTTAGATGTACATTTGATGGGTAGTAGCACTGGTCAAATTTTTACTTCAGTGTTTAGAAAATTTCAGGATGGGGGGCAATTTCTGCATGGTTCTAGTTTTCATCCGAGACATTTAATTAATTCCCTACCTTATGGGGAATTACTATGTTTATGTAGAATTTGCAATAACACAACCAATTTATTTAAAGCTATTGCATCGACTACTCAGATGTTTTTGAATAGGGGGTATTCTTTATTCACTATTCAGGATGCTTTGGATAAAATTAGTGCAAATTATCCAGTAAATGCTAAAAAATTTAAAGATAAAAAATGTATGCATTATAAAAAGGAGATGCATTCTCAAAATAAGTTTTATATAGTTATGTTATATAACATTTTGAGTGAGCAGATGCAAGAACAAATTAAATATTGTTGGAAATTTTTATTGAGGGATGGGAAGCTAAATAAGTTATTAAATGTATTTCCTGTCTTTTCTTATAAGAGAGGTGTCAATATAGCGGACAGACTTATTAAATCATATTTTATTGCCCACGTAGAATGTTTAGTAGATAATCCATTACCTAAGGGTACTTTTCCTTATGGGAAGTGTAATATTTGTGATTTACTTGTTCAAACATTTTATAAATTGGGTAATAAGAATTTTACTGTATTAGCTAGTTTTTCATGTACTACATCTGGTGTTATTTATGCTTTACGCTGTCCATGTAATTTAATATACATTGGAGAGACTAAAAGAATGTTTAAACATCGACTACAAGAACATGTCAGAGACATAAAGAAATGTAGAGTGGAATGTTCTATTGCAATGCATTTCATGCAGTATCATAAAAGTGATTATAGGTTGCTGCAAGCTGCTATTTTAGATAAAGTTTTTGTTAAAATAGGTGATGATGAAATGTTAAAGAATAAATTACTTTTTAAGGAATCTCTATTTATTTTAAAGTATAATACTTTGTCTCCTCATGGCCTTAACTGTGAAATTAATTGGAAATACTTGATTTAATTAGTTGATTGCTGCTATAATTGTTTGATTAATGTGGGGTATTTAAGGGGAATGTTTTGTCATTTGTATTGTATATTTCTTGAAGACTGGTTCAGTCGAGGCACTAAAGAAGAATAAATATATTTTTTGGATCCTGTTTCCTGTCCCTTCGTGGTATTCTATCATTCACCAACATACACCTGACACCATTCCTCAGCCAATTATCTCAAGACAGCAGATCATCTCAGCGATCTCCAAGGCCAAAAACATGGTATTAATGGGTCCAGACAACATTGCAGGTTGCCTTTTAAACAACTTAAAGCATGATCTAGCAGACCCACTTGGATCCCTGTTCAACCACAGCCTGGGAAATAGCTATGCTCCAGTGGAATGGAGGACAGCAACAGTAATCCCTCTGCACAAAGGGGGACAATCAACCGACCATGAGAATTATAGGCCCATCCGCTTGACTAGCCTCATGTGTAAGGCCATAGAAAGAATCATTATGGATTTTATTAACAAGGACATAGTTAATCTCCAAACTTTGGGCTCAAACCAGTTTGGATTCATTAATGGTAGATCAGGTCTGTTAAACATGGTTGACTTCTTTGAGAAAGTCACCATAGTCCTGGATGAGAGAAAGACAATATATAACACCTATCTTGACCTAGCCATGGTATTTGACACAATCCCCACTCAGGTATTATAGATAATCTTTTCAACTGGGAATTAATCCCTGTATTACCAGATGCATAGTCAACTGGCTCATGGACAGGACACATACTGTCAAAGTGGGTGATTACACCTCTAGCAAAAGACAAGTCACCAGTGGTGTACCACAGGGTTCTGTGCTGGGTCCCTTACTATTCAGAATTTATTTCACAGAAGTCCAGGCAAACTTGGATGGTCTGTGGGTGACCATGTTTGCTGATAATTGTGAAATGGGAGCAATCATTGAGTCCCCCAAAAATATTAATATACTGCAGACAGGGTTAAGATAAACAAATAATTGGTTCCAAAGCCATGGAGTAAAGCTAAATGCAAAAAATGCATTATTATTCCCTTTGGGAAAGATGATATCCCTGCTAATTAAATTATAGGCAGCACCCCCTTAAGTGTAGACCAAATGGTATGTGATTTGGGTACTCAGGTTGATAGCAATCTAAACTTTGACCACCATGCATCCACAGATGTAAACAAATCATTTTATGTGGCACATCTTATAAGTAAAGGCATTGTATCTAAATCTAAAGATGTTATAATTTCATTATAGTCAGCCCACATCAGACCAATAATTGAGTACAATGTTCCCTTTTGCACGTTCCTCACCAGACACCAGCAACAATTGGAGAGACCACAGAGGTTTCTTACTAAGAAATTTCAGGGTATACATAACTCTTATACAGAAAGACTGAAAACCCTGTCACTGTATTCTGTCCATACAGATTACTAAGGGGTGATTTGTGCCTGGCTTACAGAGCAGTCTTTGACATGACTTTGATGGAAATGCTACACATTCAAGTGAACTTACATCTCTGTCTTCTACTACACTCTTCAAAAATAAACTTAAACTATACCTTACCAGCCATTGGCTATGTCCCTGTTCAAACCCTGACTAAGACTTTCTCTGTCTATTTTCATCACAATCATTCTTCCCAGGCTACTTACTCACTTTATTGCCACTTCAAGGTCTATACCTTCTAATTGCACTTATTGTACCAAAGAAAGATGGATTGGACATCTTTCTGTCTCTTGATGAGTTTCTGCCCCTCCACCTACTCTCCCATTCCTGTTTTTAATGAGTCTGTTCTTCTGTTCCTTACTTATAACTCTGAGATGGGAATCTCCCATATGCTTCTGAATACTTTCTTCCCACAGTGATTACAAAAAAAAAAAAAAAATAAAAACAAAGGATTATCTTATCTTATATTTTGTTCTATTTTTCTGTTCCATCATGTATGCTAAATTACCTTAATCACCTGTTTTAGTCTGACAAGCTATCTATATCTGATGTTTAATGTTTTGTAACTGAATTTTTAATGCTCTTTGTGTTTATCTGTTTTATGTGGAGCTTTTCTCCCCGGGCCTCTACTGAAAATGGACATATATCCAGTTAGACTAGCCCGGACAACAAATGTAAAATAAATAAAATAAATAAAATAAAATAAATTCATAAATCAAACTGTAGGAGGGCCACTTGCTCCAAGGATCCTAACCTGGCCTCTGCCATGAGCAGGTCATGCTAAACAGATAGCTACATCTTCCAAAGACTGACACTTCTCAGGAACAAGTTTCCAGTTCATGTGAAACAGATCCCTATCCTGACTGTCTTCAACAGCAACCTAGATCAATGGATGCATGGCAGCAAATTCACTCTTGGTGTGGTGCCCATGTCCTTCCTAGACAGAAGAAGTTGGTATTAATATCATACTATCTCTGTGAACTTCAGTCACCTAACCACTGACAATTGAGGCAACACAGGATAAATATGGCTAAGCTTGCAAAGGCTCTAGGACCATTATCCTAGTATCCTCCTTTGAACCTGTGAACCTATAAATAAATAAAATGATGTAGGTGGAGAAATGCATGGCAGTTAAATATGTTTGCTCAGTAGATATGAAGTTAGAGAATGGATTTTTTTATCACAAAACAGCTCTTTCAGTGACTCATTACTTAAAACAATGCTATGGTACTGGGATGGCGATTAGATTTGTATTCATACTACTTTGCACAACTTGAACAAAAACAGAAATTAGCAAATGCTTTACTTTCAAAACACCTGTATTTTCAAAAGTCTTGTATTTTTTCAAAGCATTGGTGACTGTGTACCATTGTTGGTTTATAAAGCTGAAAGAAAATTAGTGTATATGTTTTGTTTCCCTAAGTAATATTTCTATCAATGAGTCAGCACACTTAAGATAAATTGATGTGCTCTATCAGCCTTTCAGCTATTATGACCTATGCTGTCATAAATTTGTTAAGAGCAATACATCTGTTAGACTCCTAGTAATCTCCTTTTATAAATAATTAGACTGGGTTTATAGATATGTTGGCAGTACAAGTATAATAGCCAAGTCCTGTGTGATCCATAAATGGACCATGCAAATATGGCAATGGCATACAGAACTGCATACCAGCTGTACAGTCTGCATGCAAGTTGGCTTCAAGAGTGTAGTCCATGACAGAAAACATGAATTGTGGACTGCACTGCAGAAAAGACATATGAATTTATCAGTATTCAATGGCAGAAATACACTACAAAAACACAAGTTGGCACCTTATTAACAACAAAAAGAAATGGTGACATTTTTTTCAACATAGCATAAGTGAATAGCTATGTCACCATTACATATACACATATTAGTTCTTTCGAAAAACAAAATAAATGCAATGGCATGTGTTTTTCTGCAGTACAGTGTAGTACAGGGTAAATAAGCTCTGCATCCACTGCACCATGCTCACATAACATACAGTGATGGTCTCCTGCTCATATCAGTGGAAAGGATAAAACATATAGATCAATAAACAAGCAAATATGTCAATGTGATATCTACTACCCTAAGGGGTGATTGTATAAAACTGTCTCCCGTACTTATTGGTTGCCTATTTTTTGGTAGCCGTCACTCCCAACTGGACAGATAATGTGGTTTGTATTCTATTCCTTTGGAGTATCAATGCTGCTCTCAGCCCGCAGGCAAGGAAATAGCGATGCCCTCATCACTGTAACCATTTGAAATGTCAGGACCCACTGTAGCGAGTCTGGCAATGCTGAGAGTGAATGGCTGGAAAAATGCATTTACATATATTAAGTCTGAGATGACTATTTCTATGAATATTTCCTTTTTTTCTCTGAGGTATGCTGATCTCAAAGTTGATATATATAGTTTCTGTGTGAGGGGTTACCCCTCACATTAGGAGGTGCAAGGGGTTTTCTCCCTGCAAAAAACAAGTTTAAAGGACAAGAACGATGTTTAAGACTTTTTCTTCTCCTGCAATTTTGGTCTTCTTTTTTTCAGTCTGCTGGCACTCAGCATTACAAGTGTCAACATTTCAATAAGGATCCCTCTGCCACTGGTGCTGATATTATCTATTTATACTAAATCATCCTTTCTGCAATTGATGGCCATATTTTGTCACCATGTAATTATACATGATGTCATATATTTTATGTTTTCCTGAATTTAAAAATGTAAATGGTTGTATATGACATTAGATGTAAAGAATTCATAGCTGTTTTATTTACTAATATAGAATTGTTTATTTTTGACAGGTTCACTGATTCCAAGACAAGCCTGTTTACCTTATCATGAAACTGAACTGATTGAAAATTCTATAAACTGTTTTTTAAAGAAAAGGCAGATTCTGTTTGTGTTTGAACTCTCTATAACCTCTGTGTTTTATACCAGAGTTGTTTTTTTTTTCTTTTTACATGAAAAAGTCATTTGTACTTGGAAAATTCTAATTTCTTGAGAACATTAATCCATACATAATATTAGTTGCTAATATTGGGGAAAGATTTAGGACCCATATCCCTATTCCTAATAATTATCATGACCTTATTATGATTTGTAGAAATGACATCTTCAGGCACTAGACACTGTATGCAAAACTAATTTATGTAACAGTTCCCTATGGTTATGAAGCTGCTGGCTAGGTAATTAATATCTGTATTATTGCACAGAATAATAGCAGCATAAATAGCTTATAAAATTGATACAGTATATTGCCACACTTTGGATTTGAAGTCATTTTGTCCAGCACTTCTGAAAATGTCACATAGCATAGCACTTTTCTTTAAAATACAAATATAATGGTCATATCTGAAATGTCAAGTACTTTCTAATTTTACCATTCAACCTTGTATTCATTTTCAGTCAGCATCATTTAATATATCCATTTGCATACGTTACCAGAAATATTAATGATCTTTTGACAACCACTGAAGTAAAAAAAAAATAAGAAACTATTTAAAGTCCTTGGTTCCATGTTTTGCAATGAGACATCTGACTTTCTATTCAGGTTCTTACAACATGCACCATTATACCCCCATTCTGAAGGCACTTCTCCATCCTTATATATTATTTATCCAGCAGCATATCAAGCACTCAGGCTTTAAAACATTAAAAGATCTATATCCAATTTATTGAGACCTGAAGTAGTGTTTTACACCAAGTATTCTTGCAAACTATCATGAGCAATCTACTTCAAGAACTTCTTATGCAACTTGAGTTTTTTTTTCAGCTCCTTTTTGCCTCAGACTCCTTTACGTTTTTGGAGATGTTTATGATTGCACATTTTTACACAGAGCTTTCTATAAACATCATATTTCCTATAATGTTTCTCAGTATTTGCCAACATGTAAGCAGATGTAAGAATTCTCAGCAAGGTAATTGGCATCACTTTTTCTGAGTATCTAATTCTTTCTCCCTTCTGTCAAGAAGCTGAAATTAAAATGAAACAAATTTGGGAAGGCATGTTCTGTATATCACCTGTTCATAAGTCTGTCGATTTATAATAAGCTTTGGAATAGAGAGGCATAGAGAAGCATAGCCATTTAACACATGCAATGATAAGCCTAAACTAGTTCTCAGTGAATAGGATGCTATTAACATTTATGACAGACTTGACTGTATGGTTTCTTCAGTTGTCACAGTTTGCTTTAAAAGTTTTCGAGGAGCTACTCTGCCTAATGTACTTAAACCTTCTAGTACAAAGGTGGGAGATACATTGTATAAGAAATGTATCATTATAGCTGATGACCTTGCTGACCTTACGGTGGAGGCTTGCATCCTTGCAGTTGGAATGATTTCAGCTGTTTGATATGCAAAAGTGTAATAGGTCAAGAAGTTAGAATTCAAATGTTGAAGGTGTGATGAGGAAGAAGGAAATAACTGCAAACATATTTTTTGGGAATGTAATGAGTTGGCAGACTATACAAATCAGCAAATCGACTAAGACCATTTATTGTAAGCGCTTTCAGAAAGGTGCTTACCTCGCCTTCTTCAGACATACACACAGAATCAATTAAGCAGTCTTAAATAGACAAAATAATCATGTTAATTAGTTAACTTAAACAATTTATATATATACATTTAATTGGTGACGAAACACTGTTGAAAACTTTGGGTATAAGACCAAAGATCACTTTCAGGAGGGGGCGTAATTTAAAGGCCATATTAGAAGTTAAAAGAAAATCACAGAAGAATAGGCCCACAGGTATGTTTAAATGTGGTTCCTGTTCTCAATGTAAATTCATCAATGCCACCAATTATGTTTGTATAAATTATAGAAATTATAAGATCACTGGTAGGCATAATTGTGATACCAAGAGTGTCACATATGTAGCATTATGTTCTCAATGTAAAGCTTACTATATAGGAAAAACTGAAAGAAAATTCAAACAACGTGTATACGAACATTTTTATGCCATCTTGAAGAAAGACACTAATAATGCATTGGCTAAACATTGCCTGGATCACCCCGGGCATAGTTTTAAGTTCACCATCCTGCAACATAGAATGCAGGATTTCAGGGGGGGACCTTGGCAAATACATTTAGAAATAGATGAATTAATGTGGCAGATTAAGACTGGAGCCCATATTTATCCTGGATTAAATGAAAACATCTCAATTAAATGTATTTTAAAATTATTAGCCCTCAAAAGATGACAGTTCACGTATTAATTATACATTGCGAAATATAGTTATGGTTGGGTGAATGTTGTACTTAAACATCAATTGCCAACTTATATATAAATTGTTAAGTTATAGGAATCATTAACTAGTAGTTTTTTATAATAACAAATTTAGGTTATATGTTGTTTATTTATTGGTAGGATAGCTAGCTGGTTTATTTAAGTTGAAATGGATTCAAATGTATGTTTGAATGCTATCTTCTGTTATCTGTATACTCTCTATTTCGCATTTGGGTTTCTTTTACAAGTATGTATTTACGCTTCGTGAGAATTTTAACATTTTTAGAAGAAATGTATATCATGTTTTTAGGTTATTATTATTATTTATTCAATAATAGTGTTTTCTATAAGGTTTAATACTGCATTTGCTTTGATTTAATGTACCTTTAAATTTTTATTACGTTTAAGTTAACTAATTAACATGATTATTTCGTCTATTTAAGACTGCTTAATTGATTTTGTGTGTATGTCTAAAGAAGGCGAGGTAAGCACCTTGCTGAAAGCGCTTACAATAAATGGTCTTAGTCGATGTGCCAGCTCTTATTGATTCTTTTTCGCCTGATTTAAGTTTTATTTTGTTTTTCAGTTTTTGTTGTAGACTATACAAATCCACTGTAGGCAACTCTGTCAGAAATACTAGGTGAGCAAATTGGTGTAACTAAGGAAATTACTTTTTTTTTTTGAGTTGTGGTACAGAATTAGACTTGTCTAGACATAGCAAGGGCTTGTTGAATTTAATATTGGTGGCTACCAAAAAGCAATTACAAACAAATGGAAATCAATGTCTAATCTAACCATACTAGAAGTAGTGAATATACTAATGGAGATAAAATACTGGAAGTGGGATCTTTAGAAAAAGGTAGGGGCAAATTACATATAAATAAAATTGTAGTTGTGGGAATGATACATGCAAAATGATGCTTTGGAAGAGGAATGAAATTTAAGGGAAGGCAGGAATTGAATGAGCTATGTAATGTTTGATTGACAATTACTGTATAGAAGACTGTATGTGATGGATAATGTTTGCAAAAAAAAAAGTCAAGATAGTTTATTTTCATTTACATAAATGCATGATTGCCATTGTTATAAATGATAATTCAAAAAACATGTTTCTTGTTTAAAAGAAGTAAGGGTCATTTTATAATACTTAAATGTAGGCAACAATCTCTTCTCAGGACCCTGTAAGAGACTGACTAGAAGGATAAAAACATACATATATTTTTCAGGCTAGCATAAGTGGCTTATACTACAGATTTTTTTCTCGCTAGGAATATTTGGGGCCTTTAAAACACAAATGGTGCTTAGAGAGATAAATTCCAAAGGGGCCATTCTATTCAAGAATGGATCTGAAGAGAGAATTATGAAAGGGGACAAAGATATCCTTAGATCATGGTGCTAGAAGGAGAGCTTATTTTCAATATTTGTATCCAAGTCTCTAATAATGAAGTCTGTTTTAAGAGGAATGCCAGGAATATGATAAGAAGAATGGAAAAGTATATTACCAAAGACAAATCTGTTATGTTTTTGGTATTTAAGGTGTAGGTTTGGCCTAGATCTTTCTGGAGAATTAGGGTGTCATAGATCAAGCTGAACAGCACCCAATTTTCCGTCATCTGCAGATTTCATTATCCATGCACAACAGATGCCTGATTTTACCTCTGGGTAGCAAATGCCATATGGGAAAGAATACAAGACTTAACATGTTTGGATTTTGCTTGTAACATTTGGCAATCAGAGCTATCTTTTTTTTTTTTTTTTTTTTTGGACTTTATGACTTTGATCCATAAGTCAGTTAGCTATTCACTGGGCAATGTAATGACTAACAATTCAACTAGGGTGTATGCCTATGATGTCCACATTTTGAATGGAGTCTAAGGCTTTAACAAGGTCAAAGTATGGAAAATGGATAGTTCAGCATATATCCATTAAGGTGATATACATAATTGTATTACATAATACCACCAGAATATACAGGAGTATATATACTAGGTTCAATATTCTAAGCTACCTAGCTATTTTAAGCTATCCCCAAAATAGAGCTCAAGCTGTCAGGTGGCAAAAGGACATCTCAGCCTTCCTCCCTGTCCCAGTCAGTGTACCACAAGGAGCAATTTTGGGACTTATTCCCTTTAACATATTCATCAATGATCTTCATAGAGCCTGTAAACATGCATCCCAAGTACATTTTGTAGATGACCCACAGTTATTTGCACAAAAAAAAACAACAAACTACAAGAACTTACCCAAGAGTCCTTCTCCTTTATGGAAACCTAACTGACATCTGCCCAATTATTCCTTAACTCAAGTAAAGCTAAACTAATCCTATTTACACTGAAACAGCTTACAATCAACAAAACCTACTTCTCAGTTATCTCATCCAACAAAACAACCATCAGACTTGTCACACATACTAAATTGATAAGCACCCGTGTAGATGAGAACCTAAAGTTTGACACATACATCCAAAATATAGTGAAAACAAATTACACCAAAAACTACATTCATTATATAGACTCAAACCCTTCCTATCAGACATTATAAAAGACACATTGCCTCTTCTCTCCCCTTAACTACTCTAATGTAGTCTGCTTACATCCTTAGCAACATCCAAGTGATCTTGCTAAACAAACTTTAGCAATGTTACTATAAAATAGCATGATTTGATGCCAAACTTCCAAATAGAACCTAACACTGTGCTACCCAAAGGGAATTACAGTGGCTGGAATTCCCATTTTATTCATGCTACACACAATTTCCATAGATCATTAACATTATGCATTAAACTAACAAGTGTCTGTCCTTTTCCATCCTCATACAAACATATAACCCTTCCAGGCCACTACTCTCATCTGACAAATACCTATTGTATGTAACCAAATCCAACAGTTCTACTGGCAAGTCAGTACTCTCCCACCGCCTCATTAAATCCTTGCACTCCACCCCACTAGCAATATGACACTAACACTCCCAAAAGTCATTTAAAACTCAACTAAAGTCCTACCTACAAAGTTAACAGCTCTGTACTTGTGCTGTCCCAGGATAAGCTCCACACACTTACTGTCACCACACTTTATGTAACTGGCCAAAATACAGCTACTTCTTCACAATCTCTGACTATTTGTCTATCGTCTACCCCTCTCAACTACTGTCTCTAGTTCCCTTTTACCTGAACCTCCTGAATATTCCTTTGCAATGTGTAACAATCTTCATTCTATAATTACTTCACTATCTCCAATTCAATATCTATTTCTGCTGATTCGGTTTGAAAGTAACAAGACTCTTATAAGCTTGATATTAGCTAATATTTTACTGTTTTCTTCATTTAACCATCATGTTTTTATTAACTGTCATATCATTATGATGCTATGTATGTTCATGTACTATTCTGTGTATGTACATTTACTATTTTATGTATGTAGGTTTATTATTTTGATTGACTGTCATATTATTACAAGTATACACCTGCATATATGTATGTACATGTATAACTACATTCTACTTATTTTGTAAAATGGAGCAATTCTTCCCATGCCACCACTGAAAATGTGACTTGTGCCTAGTCTAACGTTCCTGGTAAACAAAAGCAATAAATAAATATGTTCTTAATGGCTAGACACTGTTCTAGCTTTTTTCCCTGTGTTCTTTCTTTTTATCTTGTGAAATGAATGAATTATTTTTTATCTTTGCTAAGATCTCAATTTCTGTCTCTCTCATTTTTATCCACGTGTTTTAATATATGTATGTGTGTATTTATTTTCTTACTTATTTCCTTATAATTTGAGGGTGGTGACTGACTGAATGTTCAAACCAGTCTATACTCTAAACCTGATTACATAAGATACTATAGGGTATCTAATCAACTATTTTTTTTTTTTTTACAGACAGCTTCTTCCCTTTAATTTCAGAAGTGAGGTTATTGGTTATCTGCAGCCTTCAAATTATCATGTAGTCACTAATGATCTGAAGATAACAATGCTACATTAGCCAAAATCTCAAGTTATAGAATAGGCCTTGAACAACTATACTACAATAACTGATTAACACTGCAGTACTGCTATTCATTCCTATTACTGTCTCAGTGGGATTAATGAAAATTGCAACTGAACTGTCTTAATGGGCTAAGACATCAACTGCACCTGCTAGCTATTCTGCATTTAAGTTGTTTTATTGACTGATTGGTTTTACTGTTTTTGACATTTCTATCTATTTTTAGCTGTAACTGTTTTACCTTGCTGAAGTAAGGAAAAATCAGAACAAATAATTGCTGACGACAATCGGTTTATACTTTACAACATACATAGACATATTATCTATACAAACTATATACATTGTTTTTTTTTTCAAATGTAGCAAAATCAAAGCAATAGTATACCTTACTGTTGTGTTACCAAGTCAGTTGTAATGATCGTTTTTATGAAGTCAGACGGAATGTGTAAGTAATTATCATCCATGATATAAACTGGGGTCTTTATAGCTCATTTTTCTGCATATGTATTTATTTTTAGCTTATTTATTTAATATGTCAGTGTACCAGACTACCAGATAGTCTTCATTCCTGATCTAAATATAGTAAAAACTGTGAACATGATAACAATAAGTGTTACTGCAAAAGAATAGTAGCATTCAATAACATGAAAAGATATTAGTCATTTAAATATATTGCTTTCATATATAATGCATGTATGACAGGCTTTATAGATATCTTCCAGAACTGACACACTCAAGCTTACAATTTCTCTTGCCATTTGCATGTAGTACTGCATTTGTTAATAGGGCATCAAAGCCAAGGACTTTTCCAAGTTCTTGGTTTAACAGCACATACTGTTAAACCTCTGTACCAAACTGTCAAGACTACTTAAGTACCAGACATATCCCAAGTGAAAATTGTTAATCCCCCATCTAGTCACCCAGCCTAGTTTAAAGGTTCCTATAGAAGTACTCTGCTTTTTGTAAGGGCAACCTAATCCACAATAGAATAATATACTTGATTAGGTACAAGTAACCCTCTTTAGAGATGTTGATATGGTAGTATAGTCATTGGTCTTTAAAGTCGGTACTGTATTTGCTTTACCCCTGATTCTATTTAGATGAAGGAGTTCAAAGAATGCTGGACCACTCACAATACATAATTCTTCACAGACATCACCCCATACAAGTGTATATGACACAGAACAGAAGAAAAGGGGTTTTAATCCATTACATTAGCTAAGGGTACTGAAAACAGAAAACTTTTGGTAAGGAAATAGGCCCATTGAATTAGTTTTGGCACTTAGTGAGGAAAATGGAAAAGGAGCATTATATTCAATGATGCATTTACTAAAGGAGGATTAAAGTGGGACAATGACCTCCTTAGACATTGAGAAGGATATATTGTGCATGGCAGAAAGATTTTCTGACCACCATTGAGACATGTTCATCAAAAGAGACTCTGTTGCCAATATAAGTACCCAAGTCCCTTAAGACTGTATCAAATGTAATGGAAACATTATCAATACACTAAGCAATGCAATGATAGATTAATGAAACAAAGTATATTGCATTTTTTGGCACTGAGGGTAACCTTATGATTAACACAATGAGTATTTATTTGATCTAGCACTTGCTAGAGAATTTAATATCAGAATGAAATTTGAAAACATCCAACCATTTGCAGTGAATTCTCAAGCCAGGAAAGTCATAGGAAAGAACCCTGTTAGAGCATTGCTTTGATGCTTCACTATCTAGAGGAAATGCCCATGACCTTAATGACATGGGTATGGTCAAACAGCTAGTTACCTAATCAGTAACTGTGTGTGGGTTAATGTTAAGATGCACGATTTTGTCAGTAAGACAAACATGGGTAACAGTGCCAATGCCATTGGCAATGTCCAGGTAGGTAGTGGGGACTTCATCTTCTTTGTCAATGTCCACAGTAACATTTTCAAAAACTCACTCCAATCTAAGATCTTTGGTTTGCTAACAATGTCCCTCCAATCTGAAGATCTTTCATTTGTTGACAATACAGAGAGGTAAGATATTGTGCTTTTCTTACAGAAATGGCTATTGGAGCCACTGCAGAAAGGCTTTGCTGGCATATAGACTGAGACAGCATGCTGATCCCTTCTGCCCAAAATCTGTCATCATTGTCAATAGTAAGCCAAGGCCAATAACTGTCAAGTTCCAGTCATATAAGGAAAAAGTGAAGATTCTAAAAGTATCTTAGATGGCAGGCCACATATTTTATAAAGTAGTCAGAGTCATCTTTGACAAAAACTTCATTTAACTGGGGACCAGCAAGAGTAAGTAGTTTTGGGTATTAGTCCTTATTTAAAAGAATGAAGTATGATGTGTTTTGTCAGATACTGTATGCCTTAAGGACTGTAATCTCTAGGTGGTATAAAACATTTTCCCAGACCAACATGCTGCTTGTAAAAGAGAATCTGTAGAGTCTTTGCTTCAGACTTGTTGATGGAGTATACAACTACACAGCTGGATCTATAGTATTCATAAAAGTATTGCGAGAATTATTACCATGAATTGCTTCCCAATGCTCATCCTCAGGCTGTAGTGTCTTTCCTAAAAAGGCCTAGGCCAGATAGTCCTGTGATAAATCTGAAGGAGCCCATCTAGTCATTCAGGTGGAAAATGAATGATTATGATAATGCCTCACACTGTTTAGCCTGCAAGGACTGCTGATTCCACAGACTGGGGCGGAGGGCTGCATAATAAATGTATGTCTCCATTGCACTATATTTATCTGCTGGCAAAGATTCAGATCCCTGTTTCTAGTGGTTGTAAACGTATTACACTTGAGATAGGGGGAATGGACAACATGAGCTCTAATTGCAGGTTAGACAAAGCAGTGGTCTACCCCCAAGGGTGTTTATAATACTGAGCAAGGGAATGAAGTTCTATTCTATCTTTGATGCTCAGGGTTATGAAACCTAAAATCTTTTGGGTTAGAAACTTGTTGGTCTTTGGTAGTTGTTTGATATGCTGATTGAGATTCATAGAAATGGGGTATTGTTTGCTACAAATGGTCTAATTAGTACTGGATATAAGGGAAGATGGCACTATTGCATCTGTGTGATATACGCTTGGCTATGAGTTATGTGAAGTAGAAGGTCTTCTGACTACAGTTGCTGCACGGTTATTGAAGGAGATGGAGCTGTCATCCCAGCTATCCAGGTTCCTGAATGAATTTTCATTTACTAGGGGATTGCTATCTATGATGAGGGTGAGGATCAGTTTCAAAATTAAATGATTCCACAGTTTTTCACATTTAATTTGAACCCACTTTCAAAATAACGAGTATTAACCAAGGTAAGTACTTTCTGAAAAGAACTAGTATTAGAAGTTTTTTTGACAGCATCTTATAGTTTGCAGTTATCTGTAAACTTCATTAACTAAAGGTCCTAGAAGGAGACACTGTAAAGAACTCTGAGGGACACTGCTGCTTACCTTCATACTTGCATTTGAGGCACCTGCCGCATGAACTATGTGGCTCTGTCTTACAGCTAGTTTGCTAACTATCTTAACACATAGGCATTTACTTTACTTACAATGTCCACATGAGGTATGGTGCCAAACACCTTGGCCAGGTTAAGATACACTGTATGGACATCATGGCCACTGTTACACCCTGGGTGAACATATCAAAGAAATAAACAAGATTTAATATGGTGGATCTCCCTTTGATGAAGCATACTGTCGAAAGTCTAGTCTCATGAGTATTTTTTAATACCATAATTAATTAGATCAGTTATGATATACTGCAGAGTTTTGCAGCTCAGGCATGTAAGTCTGATGGATCTATAAATTCTGGGGTCTATGGAAGAGACACCTTTATAGAAGGAACATCATCATTTTGTTGTGTCATAATTTGGGAACAAATCCTGTGATTAAGCTTATTTGTTGAGAGGATGTTTGGTGTTACCTATTAAACATCCGGGTATGTTGTCAGATCCCATGGAAGAAGCATTTTTGCTCTTTGAAATCATCTAATGAACACGCTTATTGGTGATAATAGGAGTGTAAAGGATTCTTGGACATGTTGAATTTGGACAGATGCATTGGGGTGAAGTTTCCACTAAATGTGTTTGCAAATATGTTGCTTATGTCTGTTAGGCTGGAATAAATGGCCCTGTTTAAGATAAGTTCTGATCATTGTTAGGTAATATTCCTTAGTTTCCTAACATAGGGAAAGACAAAGTTATCCTTGGCTTCATAGGGTAGCCTAATTTCATCGGTTGCATTACTAGTCCTAAAAGTATTCTACATTTCCCTGACAATGTTTTTTCATACTATCATTGTTATGAGGAGTTTTGGAACTGCTAAAAGATTCAAGCATTTTTTTCTCTTGTAAAGTTCATTTATATTGCTAAACCACCAGAGCGGCTTACTTTTAGACTTCCTGTTGTAATTTGCTCTGGCTTAGACTGTTAATCCCTTGCATTTTCCTCTGTGGACATAGGACACCTTTGAGAATTTCACTGCTGTGCCAGCATCTCTAGGCATGGATGGTGTTCCAATAGCAGGATATTTTTTGGTAGTATATCTTATTTATGGTGAGATGGAGTTCTGTGAGTCCTGCTTGTGGCTTGTCTAACAACCTTCCTGGAAGTGATATAATCCTTTGCAAATATGGAAACACCACTGCAGTTACTATCAGGCAAGAATACACGGTAGCTACAAAACTCATGTATAGAGATTGTGCTTCCTTTATATCTAAACTAACTCTCAGTAATTACAGAAAAAATGGAATTAGGGCTAAGCTCCTTGAACTGTGTACCTAGTAACTAACTATGAACTATGAATATATTCCAGATACAAGAAAACCTCAAGATCAGACAATCTGCACTTGAATCTTGCAGGGGTGAGAAGTGCCACCTTAATGTAGTCCAAACTGGGGTTTGATGAATTTGCTATGCTGGAATGTCCATGAACTGGTATCTGTTTAAAAACACTCTTTTGAGGCCACAAAAGTTTAGCCAGTATGCAGAAGATTTTAACAAGAGGTGCAAAAGTGTTTTCTAAAGCTATTTGAATTACTAATCATCTTGCCCCATGCTGACATATATTGGTTTCCACCCGAATAACACCAACTATTCAGTTGAAGCAAATGATCTTTGCTTTTCTTTGCACCTAGCCATCATTCTTGGTGAAGGAAGAACTACACTCAGCACCAGAGTCTTTCCTGTATTTGCTACATGCATTGAAGGTTTTGGCATGAGTTTCTGCATGTCCCTTAGTGTTTTAGATCCCAGGTCATTCTCTCCCTAGAGTGCCACCACTATGTCGCAGTCATATTTGCCCTGAAGAAAGTGCCTTTATGACCCTTTGAACAACAGTTATCCTGGCAAAAAAAATACAACTGACAGTTTCATTATCCTTCCAGTCCTTGAGAGTGTAAAATGTGTACTGCTAGCAAATGAATAACAGACCACTAAACCATTTGTGTTAGTAGAGTATGTAGAAAAATAAGATTGGCAGTAATCTGACACTTGGTGACTTAATACTGCAGGTCTACACAGCAGAGATGAGTTGGAGACTTTTTTTAATAGTTCTAGAAGGCTATGACATTTTACTGTGGTCAGGGGGTGGATACGAATGCATGATACTCTGTGTGCCTCTTGGTTTCTTAAAAGGTTTGTAAATCCAAATTTATTTACTAGGGTAATGACCACAAGGACCTTTTTAAGCCTAGCTATGCATCCCAAATCTCTGACGAATTCTGATACCCTTGATAAGTGTAAGCAAGGGCTTGGGAGATGAAACATTTACAAGCAGGGGCCTAGGAGATGGACAATTAGCAGGTTGCCTGTGTCCATTATGGACATGGGGTCAAGCCAGGGATTAATTTCCTGTTTCCCATCCAATTGTCCAAGTTGTACATGAATTGGGTTAGGGAAGAATTCCACTTCACATGGATGGCAAGCCTGTACCAGAGACAGAGTATTCTCCGGGATACATACCTTTCTGTGCAGCAGGTCATATTTATATCACAGGTTTAAGTCTTTAGGATGGATAATTCTGGTGCTGTTTGTTTTGTGGGTATGCAGGAGGTTCATCAGAGTGGGATCTGGCAATGCCCTGTATTTCAGGCATAGCTCTCCTGTCAACAGACTATACTAAACAGAATACAGAGATAGGGCCTTGAGGCAGTCTGCATAGGACATTTTACTTATACCTTGTATTCCTTTAATGAGGAACCCTTGTAGATTTTCCACTTGTTGTATATGCTTGGTTAGGTACATATCAAAGGGGGCATTGTACTCAGTGATAGGTCTGATGAATACCAAATACAGTGGAACAACAATTCCTACAATGGAAGGAAAAGGGGAAATAGATATACCTTTTAGTAGAAAATGTGATGCTAAGGAGATGAGTACAAGTGTCCAGTAACTCTACTATGCTATTTAAAATATGCATTGTGGAAACCACGCTGCGAAATCAGTGCAGTTTAAGCAACCAGTTCTTTATACTTGCTATTCATTTTAGCAGAACTGCCCAGTTCCTTATCAAATAACTATGTCTGGAGATGATTAATGGATGCCATGTTAGGAGAAATCAGTTCCATGTGCAAGTCAGTCACCTGGATCCTCAAAAGCTTGCACAGACTGCAAGATTGGTGCAGGAGCTCAAGCAGGCAAAATGTCCACTGTGCGATCCAGAAACAGCCCACAGGGGCGTGCATGAGAGCTCCTGCACTAATCCTGCACAAACGAAGGCTTTGTATGCAAATCACCCCATTTGCAGGAGAAATCCATGCAAATAAGGTGATATTGTGATCCAGGAAGCTTGCAACCATCCGTGCAGGACTAGTGCAATCAGCAGAAATGTACTTGGTTAGTAACCAAGTACATTTCTGCAAAATCAAAAACGGAGCTTTGACAGCTCCAAATAAAGGCTGCATATCATGTAGTAAGCATGCCAGTAGCCAAGTATAAGGCCATTGGCATTGCAAACAAAAATAAAAAATTAAAAATCAACGTTCATTTTTTTTAACTGATCTTGGCTGTTTAAGCATAGGGCAGCGGCACGCAAATGGGATCGGGGGGAAAATTAGAAAATAAACCTAAAATAAGCATTCTAACTAAAATCAGTATTCTGCCATGCAAGTCAATGGCAGGCAGAAGACAAACTGGCCAGTGAGTAGTGGTTGCTAAGGGAGGAGGCTCAGTGTGAGACATGTAATTATGCATTAGACTATCCCGGTAAACAAATGTAAAATAAAATAAATAAAAATAAATAAATTAGCAGGCAATCCTATGCAAATGAGGGGAAGGATAGTGAATCTAGTTTTCCCCAGCATGTGAGTCAGGTCCCAACAGTGTAAGAGTAGGAATAGCTTGGTGCAAGCCTAGGAGGTAGGTGATGGGGATGTGTGTCAGGCATAATGTAAGCAGATTGGAGCCCTGTGGCTTGGGTGTGCTCCTAGCTTAGCACAGCTAAGCTAGGGGGTATGTCTAAACCTGCCTAGCAGTCTTTACAAAGCCTAAGCGGGTGTGCGCACTGTGCACCGGGTTTTACAGGAAGAAAAAAGAAGTTAAACCAGGAAATAGCAGCAGTGTGCACATTTGAGCACTCTGCATGGCGTGGACACACTGGCTTAAACAGGGAGGCAATGGGAAGGGAAAACAGCAGTAGGAAGGTAATCAAGGAAAACTAGCTTAGCTGGCAGGTGAAATGTATCAGAATCAGCCAATTACACAGGCAGCAGACCAGCCCAGCCCAGAACACTACTATAAACTAAGCAAACACCTTCGCCTCTGGTTTTTCACACACTCTACACCACCAATGTATACAAGCGGGGAAATTTTAACAAATAAACCAACAAAATGAGAAGGGCTGCAGCAGGCAACATAGAACATGTGCAAGAGGCTGAGGGTGGTGAGAATGTGAATGCTGCTGAACAACCCACAGTGAGGAGACAGAGAAGAGTGTACAGACCCAGGGTAATCAACCAGGGGCTACATGAGCTGGAGATAATAGAGCACTATAGGGTGGACAGAGACCTTCTACAGCAAATTGTTGAGCTGTGCCAGCCACACCTGATGCACCAAACTGACTGAGGGGAACCCATCCCACTGGATACCAGGGTATATGTAGGCCTAGGTATACTAGCCACAGGTACCTCCCAAAGCACAACTGGGGATATCATGGGGATCTCACAGGCATCAGCATTCAGAGAATTCCACCAATTCCTGGATGCCATGTCAGCACATGTCAGTGAGCATGTATATTTCCTCAACACCTGTGAGGTGTTGACCAGCAATATGCGTCTCTTCCACCAAATAGCAGAATACCCTGGGGTAGTGGGTGCTATAGACTGCATGCACATACACATCAAAGCACCACCCAGTGAGCAGGGTACGGCCTACATCAACCACAGGGGCATCCCCTCCATCAACTGCCAGGTTGTATGTGATGCCCAGGGCATTATAATGAATGTGTGTGCTGGCTGCCCTGGAAGCTATGACGATTCCCACATATGGCATCTGATGCAGTTGTACCAAAGATTTGCCAATTGGGACATACCCTATGGTCACCTAGTAGGGGATTCTGGGTACACACTGGAGCCATGACTAATCACACCCCTCAGAAATACACACACACCTGAACAACACCATAATGAGGCACACGTACAGGCCAGACATATAATAGAGCATGTCTTTGGGATGCCCAGGTTACGGTTCCGATGTCTGGACACATCCAGTGGAGCCTTGCAGTATTCACCAGCTACATGTACCCAAATTGTTATGGTATGTGCTATGCTACACAATATGATCCTGCAGAAACAGCTGCAGCAGGAACAGCATGGGGCAGGGCCACACAACCCCCCCACCAATGCCAAGGCCTGCACAGGCTCAGAGTGACCCGAAGGAGGAACAACCTGATCCTGCCCCAGTAGGCAGAAGGAGGTGTGCCTAGTATGCCCTGGCCTTGGCAAAGAGGCAACACATAGCACATGCACTGACACAGTAGGGACCCAGGGAATGACACCTCTCTCTGACATGCCTGTGCCATGGCCCCTGAATGATGGCTATGTTTAACCTCCCCCCAGGCCTACACAGACAGACCACAGCAGGGCAGGCAGTGGGATGTTAGTTCTGAAGGGTAGGAAGTCAGACAATAATATGTAGGGCAACCAAAGTCACGATCTGTAGTACACTGGTATGCCTCTAGTCAGCATAATATTTAGCAAAACAGAATTAAATGGAGTACCTGACATACCAGTACAGTCATAGCAAATGTGTACAAGTGTCACATGTGCCCACCACATTCTGCATAGTAATGTAATAACAGTCAGGTGTGTCCCTACAATCCTGTGTAGAAATGTAGAAATAATCAGGTGTGCCCCCCTTGTCCTACATAGTAATGTAATAACAGTCGGGTGTGCCCCCCCAATTCTGTGTAGAAATGTAGTAATAGTCAGGTGTGCCCCCCATCCTACATAGAAATGTAATAACAGTCTGTTGTGCCCCCTAATCCTGTGTAGAAATGTAGTAATAGTCAGGTGTGCCCATCCTACATAGTAATGTAATAACAGTCCGGTGTGCCCCCCAATCCAGTGTCGAAATGTAGTAATAGTCAGGTGTTCCCCCCCATCCTACATAGTAATATAATAACAGTCAGGTGTGCCCCCCACTCCTGTGTAAACATGTAGGAACAGTCAGATGTGCCCCCCCCTCTGCTATGCAGAAATGTAGTAACAGTCAAAGCCAAATGATCGATGGATACCCTGCAGAGACAGCATGCTACCTGTCAGTGTACAACACAAAGGACTGCACTGCAGCACAAACTACCTGGACACGATCTACACATTCAGTACAGACAGCCATACTGGACATGCTCACACACTTAGAGAAATGAAGGCAATGTCAGTCAACAACATACTGAAAGGTCATACTGGGCATGCTCACATGCTTAAACACATGAAGACCATGTCTACAACACCAGTGGACCAGACATATCTGGCATTAGCAGTTGTTAGTGCAGACACTCGAGAGTATACACCACTCATGCCTTGCACACACAGTTGATAGGAATACAGACATATATGTAAGGACAACACGCTATAATAAGCCAAAGGTAGATGTACATAGATGTGTGGAAGAGGGTGACTATGACAAGGAGCCATCCAGGTCTGTCCCACCCACCACACAGCCAAAGGGCCCAAACACATGAGGTGCAGATGTCACTCAATGCAGATATTAGCCACCAGTATCTGTCAGCATTGCAGACTATGTGGTGCACGTGCCAGCTGTGCAACATGACTGTACAAGGAAGTAGTCATCTTGCAGCTGTATACATGTACCTGTGAAATATGACCCCGTGTGTGCCCGCATGTGGTGTGTCAACCCCTAGATGAAAGGTCTATATTATAAGATTGGCATCTGAAAACATCGAACAACATATGGTCGACACCATATGGTCAGTGTCTTCAAACATCGACCTTATAAAAAGACAAAAAAAAAAAAAAAAAGAAAAAAGTACCCTAACAGGTTTAAGCAAGGGGGGAAGCCCCCCTGCGCCCCCCGCTACTTAAATATACCAACTCCAAGACTGCACTATATTGCAATAAATGGAAATCTCCCCTTATGGAGATTTCCATTTACACACTCGAGATTCTGAGCATTTGATATTCTCATGTCGACAATGTCAGATTCGACATTGTCGGCTTTCAAGAATATAATATAGACCCTAAATGAATGGGTTATGCCCCATGCTCACACATTGTCCTCCCCATAGACCTACTATGACAAGCTTGCTGAGGTCATACAATGTGAAATACACCTTTGGGAGAGTTGTAGCCCAGTAATCTCTGTGGTGTGTCCCATAACTGCATACTGCTGTAGTATGATAGACTAGTTATGTATGAGTTCTAACCCCAGACTCAGTGAGTGTGTGTGTGTTTGTGTGCATGTCTGACTGTGTAGAGAGCAGTGCTTTCTAGGGGTACTCACACTCTCTACAATTCATATACTTAACTGTGGCAAGGCTGCTGATGTCACCCACCTAGAAATACACCTCTGGGAAAGTCATAGCCTAGTAATCTCTGTAGCACGTCCTGTAACTGTGTACTACTGTAGTGTGATAAATTAATTAGGTAGGTGTTCTAATCCCAGACATGGCAAGTGCGTTCCTGTCCGTGTAGAGAGCAATGCTTTTTAGGGTACTCACACTCCTTACAATTCATATACTCAACTTTGGCAAGGCTGCTGATATCACCCACCTAGAAATACACCTCTGAGAAGGCTGTAGCCCAGTAGTCTCTGTAGCTCGTGCCCTAACTGTGTACTGCTGTAGTGTGATTTAGAACTGTGGTAGGGTTCCATCCCCACCCATGGCAGCTCTGTATGCTTTGTATGTGTTTCAATGACTGTGTATGATGCAATACATTACAGGCTAGTTATACTCAGTACATTTCAAATGGCCTACTTTGGCAATCCTGCTGATGTCATTCATTGTGTATACACCTTTGGGGAAAAAGCTCTCCAGTAATCCCTGTGGTGTGTCCCATAACAGCTCTATGCTGTCATGTGATATAGACCTCTGTTAGGGTTCTATACCCACACATGTCAGCTGTGTATGTTTTGTGTGTGTGTCACTGTCTGTGTAGGGAGAAATGCATTTTAGGCTAGTCACATGCAGTTTTTATGACATTTTTTATCTGAAGAAGTTCTGCTAGTGAGCAGGATGAAAAGCACTTTATTTTTATTGTTGGTTTGCAGTTTGTGTACTTTTTAGTACCTTGTGAGTGTTTGCTTCTGGATTAAACACCATTGGTTTGCTTATTACTCTCATTGCCTTCTTCACTAGTTCATAGTATTTACCTCCAGCAGTTTGTTCGTGTTTGTTTTCCATGGCTTCTGAGAGTTCCTGTAGTACACCAACTTTGTTACCACCACCAGCTTCTCAACCGGAGAGTATGGGTTATTTAACCCAGCTCATTGAGCAACTTTCTCAACGCGTTGAACAACTGAAAAACCGCATGGATGCCACACCTCCTTTTCCACCAACTATGCCTTCTACTACTCAAAACAATTCCAATCCAGGAGATACTAATAGAATGGAGGCTTGCCTACCCATTAACAACACAACAGTGCCTGCATTTAGAAATGGTTCAAATTCCAGTGAACCAGGTAACAGCTAGTAAACAAAGGACCGAATGGTCTCACAAGCTCTGTTTTTGGACCACATTGTGTTAACTGTTTTGCCAAAACTAATACTGCAGTACCAGCTACTTCCACTGTAGTAGTTCCAGGCACTCCAGATGAGCATGTAGCCATTAACGTTTTGAATGGGGGACCAAACGGTAACCCTTCAGTCACCGTCGTTAACAGGAATACATCGGAGCGGACGCATTGACCAAACTTTCAAACATCTAAGAATGTGGATTTAAACACCATTCCTTCTTTTGACCAGTGCAGCTTGTGAACACACAGTCCACCCAGGTTCAAAACCATGT
Organism: Protopterus annectens; assembly: GCF_019279795.1. Lineage (NCBI taxonomy): Eukaryota > Metazoa > Chordata > Ceratodontiformes > Protopteridae > Protopterus > Protopterus annectens. The sequence continues at coordinate 920,174,856 of NC_056732.1, forward strand.
TACTGAAGGCACAGGTAACATCTCCTTTTTGCTTTAGCATTTGGACAAAATTTTGTTTAAATATAAAAAGTTTTACTGGAAGTGGTGTATCTTCGTCAATGTATTAATGAAAGTATTGTGCCTAAGGGCTTAAGAATTTGTCAGTACCCTATAGGTTTATCAGCTGGGTCTGTGTTTCACCAAGAACTTGTTTCTATGTTTAACAAACAAGGGTTAGACTTGCTTAATTTAATGGTCAAACATTACCAAATAACTATTGAACAACTGCTTGAGGAAGCAACAGCCTTAGATAGCAGTATTAAACAACATCCTGACTATGTTTGACTATGACAGAATTTTTGTTAGTATTGATCAACATTTAATTAAACTAAGAGAAGTTAAGATGAAAAAGCTTAACAGAGACCGTACAGCTTATAAAAAAGGCATTGCTTATGCTCAGCTTCCACCTTCACAAGTTTTTAAAACTAACAACTACGGTCAAGTTAACAGTATTCAAAACGCACAAGTTGGAAATCAACATGCTTCGTGCAGTTCACAGACTACTCTGAATGTGCCCCAAGGGGACCATCCCAGTCAAAGATCTTATACTGTTTCACGAGACGTTCTGCAAGTCCAAAATGCCCAAAATTTTCAGAACCCGGCCTCTCAGTACAACTTCAGATCGAGGGGCAAAAAACCACAGATCAACAACAACAGAACGAAGAACCTCAGGCGCAGGAGATGAGTTTGCCACACTTGAACACAACAGAACTTCCAAATTTCAAGCTTAAAGAAATTGTTTTGAATGTAGATAAGGACTTTAAAATCTACAACTATACAGACATTGTCATTGAACCACCCTTGGTCGAACTGTTAGCAAAGGGGAACACATTTGTTCCATCTAGAAGGGGTGACTTGGCAAAAATACTAATTGACTTAAAATTGTATGTCAGAAAGTTAAACTTGTCATTAATGTTTGGTGGCAATGCAAACATACAGAGTAGCATTTTACATACATCTAGTACATTTTGCCCTCCTCTTCATTCTACATTGCTATTGTTTGAACAAGTTTGTGAGTTGGACTTTTCCAATTCATCTAGTGTTAGCTCTAATAACAAAAAGTTTCACCTCCCCCTTAACATTACTAGAGAACAACGTGACTTGTTACACTTAATCCAAGAGGTGCCTGTTCGGAATATGTCACCAGACAAGGGTGGTGGGTTAGTAGTGAAGTACACTGATCACTACATTAATGAAATGGAAAAGATAGTCAATAGCCCTACTTACCAGTTTGCATCACATAATGAATTAAATCAAGCTTGTTCTGAAATCAAATCACACTTCTATGAGATGTTTTTGGAAGCCAGGATTACTTATGACCTTTTTAAGTACTTTAGCATGCCAGCCCCTAGAACTCATATTCTTTTTGGTGTTCCCAAATTACACAAAAATATTGATAATCCACCAATGAGACCATTAGTAGACGCAAGGTCTAGTCTAACGTACCCTTGGGCGAAATGGGTAGATGAAACCCTTAAAAAATATGTGACCCAGGAACAACAAATTTGTAAAGACTCTTGGTCATTTTTAGCCCAAATTAACAATTTGGACTTTAGTCATTCTTTGAATTGTTTAACTATTGATAGCCAGGACCTTTACTCTTCAATACCACATGATGAAGGGATTGAACGGACCAGTAGGCTACTGAGGGCCAAGGGAGCACCATCAGAAGAAGTAAACCTATTAGAGGAAGTGTTGGACATCATTTTGAACAACAATTACATTACATTTAACAACAAATAATTTGTCCAAAAAACAGGAGTGGCATTGGGGTCCCCATGTGGTGCTAGCTATGCAAATTTGGTTATGGCATCATGGGAGCATGAGTTTATCTTTAATAATCCTGATATAAAGAAACAGATCCATTTTTACACCTGCTTCCTTGACAACATCTTTATACTACTCAATGGTAACAGAGATGATGCAATAACATTGGTAGATTATTTTAATAGTACAACTAGCTTCCTTTCTTTTACATTTGTCTTTGACACAGACCAGATTTCCTACCTGGATGTTGATTTGAGCAAAGATGAAACAAAAAATTCATATGTTTCTAAAATCTATAGAAAACACACATGTTCCATTTCTTTCCTCCATTACAGCAGCTGTCACCCTTGGCACCAGAAAAAAAATCTATTGTCAAGGGACAACTTGTGAGAGCTGCACTTAAGGTCACACTTGAGTCAGACTTTTCATACGTAAGTCAAAAACTGAAGGACATGTTTCTTAAAAGTGGTTACCCTGAGGACCTGATAGACACGATCTGTAATGAAGTCACCACTAAGAGAGAACAAGGCCTTTATAGGCCAATTCTTAGTTTGTGTCTCAATAACACTGGAACAATTGATTCTAGTCGTCCTGACAAATATGAATACACAATTAGTTTGATTACCCCTTTCAGTAGTGATGCTAAGGAGATAAAGTACATCCTATACAAAAATTGGGAAATAATTAGAAGAGATGCCCATATTGCTGAAAGGTTTGAAAAGAGCCCTTGAATTACATACAAGAGTGGTACCAACTTGAAAAGTTTATTAGAGGTCAACAAACTAGCTTTAAATTGGAAATGTGGTATGTACAAATGCCAAATGTGCAATTATTGTAAGCACATGAGTACAGGCAAGGAGGTAATTATTAGAAACACTATTTACAAGATCCACTCTAGGTTTACTTGCCAGTCTAAATCTGTGGTCTATGTGGCCCAATGCTCAGGTTGTACCGCTTTCTATATCGGTAAAACCGACCGTAAGTTGAAAGAACGTGTTTACGAGCACTTGTATAAAATCAGAAATCAAAGCTTAGATAATGCTCTGGCAAGACACATAGTCTCATATCCTCACCATTCTTTCTTATTTAGAGCCATTGACTCAGTGTTTGATGACAATAGAGGTGGACCTACATCTTTATTATTGGAACAACTTGAATTGTGTTGGCAACTTCGTACTGGATCTTGTTTTAATCCGGGTTTGAATGAAGTAGTATCTTTGGCATGTATACTTAAACTTAGGAATTTGAGACGCTAGTACACCACAAATGTTTATATACAACACCCTTGTTACCTTTTAGAGAAAAGAAAGTGTAACATTTAAACCTATGTTACCAGGCCTGCAATAGTATTATTTATTATTATTTTATTGGTTTTTCTTATTCTTTTTCACTTTGTCTTTGCACTACTTGTTTTTTCTAGACCCTTGAAATGTCTACTTGTTAGCATTTAGGCGTTTAGTTGGTGTAACAGTAATGTGGCAACTGTTTGTTTCAGACTTCAACAAACTTCAGTGTTTGTTTCAGACTTTAACTTTAGTTTTGTTAGCACTGTTGTTAACAATGAAGCCTTTTATTTCTTTAATTACTGATTACTTATTTTGCTAGCAGAGGTAAAAATTTGTTGCAAAAATATGTAATATACATTTTGCATTTTAAATCACAACTTGCTTACCACAGTGAGCAATGTCTCTTTAAGTTAATTGAGTGTAACTTGTGTGGCTTAGAACACCCACTTTTTTAGTTAGTATTTAATGATGAAGTTTTTATGACATTTTTTATCTGAAGAAGTCCTGCTAGTGAGCAGGATGAAAAGTGCTTTATTTTTATTGTTGGTTTGCAGTTTGTGTACTTTTTAGTACCTTGTGAGTGTTTGCTTCTGGATTAAACACCGTTGGTTTGCTTTCTACTCTCATTACCTTCTTCACTAGTTCGTTGTCTTTACCTCCAGCAGTTTGTAAATGTATTAACATCTTTGCATGAGGGTTTAACCATGAGTAAGAACTATTTATATGTGCACCCAGAATAGACAACACCCTGGCTAACAACAGGCAAAACAATGCTCTTACTTAAGAGTGCACCTTCAAGCTACCCTAAAAATTATAGGCCAATAACTTACCTTTTGATGACTTACAAACTATACATGGGAATTGACACCGACAGAGTTTATAGTCATTTAGAAGAAAACTTAATTATGGTAGTAGAACAAAAGGGCAATAAAAGAAAGTCATATGGAACAAAGGATGATTTGTTGTTAAATAAAGTTATAGTGGAGAACTGTAAAAAAGGGAAAGAACCTAAGTATGACATGGATTGACTACAAAAAATCATTTGATAGTATCCCACATTCATGGATAAAAGAGTGCTTAAAAATGTTTAAGATACACCCTACACTGATTGATTACATTACAGTGACCATGAAACAATGGCAGACCACTTTGCAATTAAGCCATGATAAAGGACAGATTATTATTCTAGGGATAAGAATTCCAAGGGGGATATTCCAGTGAGACTCTGTGTCACCGTTGCTATTCTACCTTGCCATTAATCTTTTAAGCTGTTTACTTAGCTTAGGCCATAGCTACAATTTGGCTGCTATAAAACAACAAAGTCTAATGACTTGTCATCTTCTCTTTGTCGATGATTTAAAACTATATAACTCATCAGATGAGGAAATGAAAGCACAGCTGCAGGTTGTCAAAACCTTTTCAGATGATATTCGAATGTCATTTGGTCTTGATAAATGTGCAAAAGCAATCTTTAAAAAGGAAAACTGCAACCCCAGAAAAACATGAGTTTTGGACAAGAAAGGCTTTACCAGAAAGGCTCATCCAGACTCTGCTACACTTTGCTGTGAAGGAAAGGTTAGTTTGCTTTTATTTTTGTATTTTCAAAGAGACCACAGTCAGGCAGAAATAAGAACTGAATAATTAAGGACTCATTCATAAGACAGAAGAGGTCACTTAAGGTTAATCACTTGTTAACAGAAAACATTTCAGAGCTTTACCAGAAAGGCTCATCCAGACTCTGCTACACTTTGCTGTGAAGGAAAGGTTAGTTTGCTTTTATTTTTTGTATTACTGTATTGCCTTTCTATATTTTGACTACTGTAGTTTGTTTTCTTTACCTTGTGTTTTGCTTGCATTCTGTTTTAACAGCATATTAAAACTTCAAAAGAGACCACAGCTCTCTCTGTTCTGAGTCAGGCAGAAATAAGAACATTCATAAGACAGAAGAGGTCACTTAAGGTTAATCACTTGTTAACAGAGGGGGTGGAGCTAGGAACTAAAATTTCTATTTAAGGAGTAAACTAAAACATTTCAGAGCTTTACCAGAAAGGCTCATCCAGACTCTGCAGGAAAGGTTAGTTTGCTGTTAATTTTGTATTACTGTATTGCCTTTTATGTTTTGAATACTGTAGTTTGTTTTCTTTACCTTGTGTTTTGCTTGCATTCTGTTTTAACAGCATATTAAAACTTCAAAAGAGACCACAGCTCTCACTGTTCTGAGTCAGGCAGAAATAAGAACTGATTAATGTTAATCACTTGTTAACAGAGAGCTAGGAACTAAAATTTCTATTTAAGGAGTAAACTAAAACATTGCTGTGAAGGAAAGGTTAGTTTGCTTTTATTTTTGTATTACTGTATTGTCTTTCTATATTTTGAATACTGTAGTTTGTTTTCTTTACCTTGTGTTTTGCTTGCATTCTGTAACAGAGGGGTGGCTTAGGAACTAAAATTTCTATTTAAGGAGTAAACTAAAACATTTCAGAGCTTTACCAGAAGGGCTCATCAGACTCTGCTGCACTTGCTTGCTGTGAAGGAAAGGTTAGTTTGCTTGCATTCTGTTTTAACAGCAAATTAAAACTTCAAAGAGACCCACAGCTCTCTCCGTCTGAGTCAGGCACACCCATTTAAGTTGTCTTGTTAAATACCACTGTCTTTCTAGTTGCCCGCCTCTTATGTTAATCTGACCATATATCATTTCTCTCTTCTACTTCACTGGCTTATGTGAGTAATCAAAATCATCATTTTGAAACCCACCCCTTCATATTTTTAAAATTTATGGCCATAATCCATCTTGCTGTTTTAAAAATAGTAACTTCCACTAAACCTTAACTTTTTAAACAGGTAAAACTCAAGTTACCTACTTTCATCCTAACTATACTGCTGCACACTGCAGAGTGCATTCTTTTCAATCTTACCTTTGTGCATCCTGTGACTTCTCTAATATCTGCTGGCCCAAACCAGGCATGTCCAAGGGTCAGCTTCGGTGATTTCTCCTGCCCACCTGCCCATCTGGGCATACTGGGGCAATGCAGCAATGCCTCATGTCATGTACACAGACAACCCTCTCCTCCCACCCCAACTACACAACCAACCTGTGAGAGATGCACTTATACATAGCCAAAATGGAAGCAAAGCTCTCTCACCCAAGTGCTAAACAGTCCAGGAGAAGGTTAACACCCACACACACACTACACACAACACAGCAACACATAGCCCTTCTAAACCCACACCACCAACACCCACATATAAACAAATGCAGGCATATGCAGAGCCAAGGCTGCTGCTTGCTTGAACAACAAAAAGAAACAAATGAAGACAAACAAACTGAACAACACCAATCACAATAATGTGGTGTAGTACACAACACACACCCAGCCACAGCCCCAGCAGAAGCCCCTAACAAAAAGACAATGCTATAACAGTTAGTCATATAGGTGACTCATCTCTCCAGTCCATGACTCACCAGGTTGAACAAGGATGAAGAAAATTACAGTCAGCTGCTGCCCCAATCTGCCACAGGATGCCACATATCTCGTTACCTCTCAAGTCACTACAGCAAATGTCATGTTCCATCAATGTCTTGAGGCATTGGAATTGAATGACTTGAGAAATACCTCATGAAAGAGAAAAAGATCATGTGGCCCAGTCAGGATGTCCTAGCAGGAACTAGAGTATCTGAGTAGCATCCTCATCCTGCCTCTTCAGAATGATAAATATAAGATGAAATGATAAACTAAGAACAATTGCAAGCTTTGGTGTCAAGGCAAAGGACATCTGGGTCAGTCATCCTGGATGATCTGATTGACAGCTTTGACAGATGTTTTGACAGATGGTCTGCACCACAGAACTGGATGGCTAGGTTACCTAGGATTCCTGTTAATGCCTATAGTGCCTTTTTTTCCTTTTACTTCAGGACAAAGGCAAAACCGTAACCAAAGTACCCCAATCAGAAAGAAGAAGGTGCTGCTATGCTGCTAATCAATGCTACTCTAAAACTCTCTCCTCCTCAGCTAAACTGGCAAATCCTAAAATGGGGATGTCTCTGTCTGACTGAGTGAGACCTGGTTCAGGGCTCCAGAGAGCACCCTGCAAACAATACTAACACTTCTGCCCACACTTTTTTTACTCCAAACCAGGACGGGACTAAAGGTGGAGGGAGGTGGAGAGGTTCACCACACCACCACCATTCACACCACCAGGCATGTGTCTGAAATTTATGTGTGCCAAAACAAGTGCAAAGACTACTAGGTAAATTGTGTTGTAGCTTTGATGCCCCACCATACCCACAGATTCCCACTACCCCTTTCAACCAACCTTTCTAAGATAGAACCAAAATACCAAGATAGAACCAAACACCCTCTAATAACCCATAAATTCTGAAAGCTACTCATGTCCCAACACCTTTCTAGCATGTGTTGGAATTCTTAAATTCCAATGTTCTTGCATTAAATTCCCCAACCCTGGATCCCATATTCCCCAATATTCCAGACCTGGTAATATCCTCCATTGGTCATTACCCACCAACATGCTCCTATGCTCCCTCCACATACCTATGGTCACATAAGCGTTAATCCCCACATCCCACATCACTTCCCACCCCCACCACATCCCACCAAACCCCTGCAAAAAAAACTTCATCTTCACTTCATCAAAGCATTTTCCTCAAGTCCAGAAGATGCAATGCAGATGGGATGCGAAAGTTCAAGAAGTGAATCCTATTAACACTAACTCAACACACGCCCATCCCTATCCACATGAATCATGCCATCCCAAATAGAACCAAATGCTCTCATCCAAAAAGGAAGCCAAAAAGTGGTCCCCCTGGTGGTGGCCATAAACAAACAAACTTTGAAAAAGGAAGAAAAATTTGGATGCAAAACTCATGCAAAAGGATGCAAAACTCCTGACACTAGCCTCAGTAAATGCTCCCTCAAAAAATCCTCCAAAGCTAGTTAATTAATAAAAAGCCCCAAGATTCCAAAGACAACCACAAAGCATTCTATAAATATGTCAAGAATCTAATGGCAATGCTCAGACAGACTCTGAGCTAAAACAGAATGGCATTAAATATACTGATCCATGATACGCTAATATTGCCAATATTCGATTCAGTCCCTCTCTGTCATACCCCTTCCCCCCCCCTATGGCCCATCTCAATACCGACCGGAAGAGGAAGATTGTCCAAATTCCACACAGGTACAACACAGAAAGACAGCGCACTCAGAATAGAGCACAGATGAGATCTAGATGACACCTTGGCTGTGTATTACATGAACGGACATATGAAACTAACCTCACCTAACACCTCACCTTAATTTCATATTTCCTCCTCAGGTTCAGGGCTCCACTGCGGCGAGGGCACTGAGCCACAGGGATCCAAGTCCACATCATCCACCACCTTCCGTCCAAAACTACCGGGCATCCATCTGACAAGCAAGCGCTATATCTAAGGAGGAGGAGCACAAATTATTTGCTTGGCAACCAACAATGGGAACCTTCAAACACTGGACTCACACCCAGTTTGGGTTTAGAAGCCGTGTGAAGATCGATTCTCCTGAACCTCTTTGATCTTGAATCGCCCCAGAGCCTTGACAGCCACAAAGGTGGAGTGGACAGTGGTAGCCTACTCCTTGCTGCCTTTGACACCATCCCCCACTCTCCACTCATAGATAAACTTAATAAGTTACTATGTAATCCTACTGTCACCCAATGGGTTGCCCACTGGCTTACTGATAGAACCACACTGTAAAATCTTTAAATTGCTCCAGACAAGGCACAAAACCAGACCTGCACAGCAGGTTGGAGTGCCCCTGTAGCTCTTCCTTGTCTGGACTTCTCTGAAGTTGACTTCTCTGAAGTAAAGAAGTCAAGCACAAAGCTTGCATTAACAAAGTTTGCATTGAATACTAAAACTGTGTCAATTATTGAATAAGGACCTTACAAGGACCTTTACACAAAGGACCTTACAGTGCCAGAGCCATGGGCTCAAGCTCAATGCCAAGAAATGTATTGTTAAAATGTATTGTTATCCCCCACATATAAAAAAAGAATCCATGAGGTGCACAATATAGGTGTAAGTGAAATAAGACACTTAGATGTGGTAGAGTGGGTAGACCTTCACGATAACCACATCACCACAATATAGGAAATCGCACACTAACAGGCAATCCTCCCTAATGGCTGCACATCCTCATCCAAAGAAGGATTCATTCCAGAAAACTGTCCTCATCCTCATTAGACCCATTATAGAATACATGTTCCCTACAATTGGTATAAAATTAGACTCTGGAATAGATTGCCCATACATATCAAGCAGAGTGCCTCTTTGGACCTCTTTCAGAAGGAACCTGGCGATTGGATGGGAGAAAAAAGAATTCACCCAGCAGTCAAAGCCAGAGTCCCTGCTAAGGGGGTCAGGAAGGAAAGTAAATAATGTGGGAAGAAATAGGGAGGAATTGTTTGGTTAGGTTTAGAGCAGGCCCTAGGGCTGATAGCCTAGTACCAGCCTATGAACCTATGAATCTATGAAGAATGTGATATAAAAGAACTTGAGCAAGAGGGAGTCTATAAATACTTGGGATTTAATGAAGGATCATCAATAAAACATGAACAAATGAAAATAAAACTCACTAAGGAATACTGTAGAAGACTTAAATTAATCCTGAGAACAGCATTGACATCTAGGAACAAGATTCAAGCTATAAATCAATTTGCTTTTCCTGTCCTAACTTAAAGTTTTGGAGTGACTGACTGGCTCCAAAAAGTGTTGGATAGATTAGATATTAAAACAAGAAGGCTGCTTCATGATTTATAAAAATTAGTGTATACCAAGATTATATATTCCCCATTCTGAAGGAGTGATGGGCTTCCTTGAAATTGATTACATGTATAGATCTGCATTCGTGGGACTCCACACATATTTACTGATCTCACAAGATCCAAATGTAGTGAAAGTTTTGAAACATGAAGAGAATAAATCTAAGATGACTTCTCTGCTTAATTTAGCAGAAGCATATCCATGTCAAGCAGGAATGGAAATCAAACCAGAAGTGGATAAAAAACAGGCAGCAACTGAATGTGCCAAAAAACAAAACAAAGAATATTAGGTGACGGACCAAATGAGAAGGCAAGAAATGTGGAAAAAACATAAATATAGTTGCAAGTATAGTAAACTTCTGGAAGAGCCTTATGTTGATTAAGAATGAACACAGGAATGGTTAAGGAGAGGCAAATTCAAACCAAGAAATGAAAGGTTAATATTGGCAGCCCAAGATAGTGGGCTACGTACACGTTGGTTTACAAAGTCCATTGAACATGTGGGAGAAACAGGCAAATGTAGGTTTAGTAAAACCGAACTGGAAACAGTCACACATCTTGTTGCTGGTTGCAACACACTAATGGGAGAAGGACTATATGCTGAAAGGCATAATAATGTGGCAAGACTGTTGCACTGGGGAATGTGCAAACATTATGGTGTCAAAGTGACTGAAAAACACTGGAAACATTAGCCACAAAGTATTATAGAAAATGATGAAGTTTATATCACATTGGATCACCCATCACCAACAGTTCAAAAGACAGATGCTAGAAAAACTGGATATAGTGGTCCAAGAAACGAAGACAAAAGTTGCATTGGTCATCGAAATTGCTACATCCAGTGACTATAGTGTCTTGCATACAGAGAGACACAAAGTCATAAAATACTAGGATCTGCAGGCAAAAATGAGAGCAATGTGGAAAAATGATATCCAGACAGCTCCAATAGTAGTAGGAGCAATGGGTCTTATAAAAAAGAATTTAAAATCATATTTAGATATGTTACCAATCCATGTAATGCCATATGAATTGCAGAAGGAGTCATTACTGAGCCATTGCTTGTGCTGCAAAGGACACTTTTGGCTGACATCAAAGAATGAAACAATACTAATTTCATGAACTTTAATCATACTTTGACTTAGAAATGGGGTCCATTCCCATCATGTTATTAGAAACCCAAAAGATTTGAAGAAATTAGAAAAAAGATATAGTCTCACTTGCAGGTATAATACTGCAATACAGGCTCGGACTCTGAGATTAAATGTTTCTGAATCCAACTAAATTCTTCTCCTTGTGATTCCACAATGTACAATCTTAGCTCCAGACATATATTCTTCATGACACTAATCCTATCAAAACCTTTGGACATCTGCATCCTCGCTATCTCCCTTTCTTGTAATGGATTGAGTGATTTCCTGGACTTATCATAACAGGACGTCTGGGATAAGTGCTTCTTTAACAGATGCGCTTTCACTGATCTGTTGCTCTTAACACATGGAAGCAATAATGAACTACTTATTGGAAGTGTGGTTTTGGTTATCTCAACAGAAGTCTCTGTACAGGGGAACCAAGATGTTTACCACAAGGAACATTTTCTTTGTGCAGACTACTATGGACTGCAAAATGACTCTTCATCTTAGTTGAAGTAGGTCTACTAACAACAAGTAATGTTGACCATTCCATTGAAAAATGTATGTAGCTACTGTTGACCAAGGTAATTCAGGAATCTGGTTTAGATTAACTGTTTTTTTCTGTTAATGTGGCTTTGTACTATTACATGCAGAACAAGATTAAAGTACTTTCTCAATGTCGCTGACAGGAGGCCAAAAAGTCCTCCTTTCCTCGCCGCCCTTCTTCTGTTAGAATGATGCATTGCATTAATATGATGGAATTAAACAATCTTGTTGCAAGTACTTCAAAACAATCTGACCTTTCATGTGGCTTTGTACTATTACATGCAGAACAAGATTAAAGTACTTTCTCAATGTCCTTTGACACAGAAGGCCAAATACTAGTCCTCTCGCCCTTCTTTTGATATAATCAGTTCCTGCATTGCCATGATGCAACATGGTAATATACTCTTGTTGCAAGTACTTCGAAACAATCACTTTTGGACCTTTCATGATGATACCATTGTCAAACAAAACCTCATGTTTGTAAGGAAAATAAAGTTACGCTTCTACTGGTAAGTAAGATTGCTTTGAAGGCCATCCTTCACTGATAAAGTAGTTGAGAGTCTGAAGAACTGGATCTGAAGCTGTATGAGTTCTGAGCTCATCACGTAAAATGTCTCACTTCCATACCTTCAAAATCAATTTTCTCATTTTCTTGCTGTTCAGTGATATTTCTGAGTAATCAAGATAATGTATCAGCAATATAAAGAAGTTTGTCTTTTGTGTAAACAAGATTGAAATCATACCTTTGCAATTTTAACATCATGCATTGCAATCTGGCAGGAGCTCAGCGCATAGGCTTTCTCAAAATAGTGACTAGAACTTGGAGATCTGTTTCAGTCTGGATAAGTCTACCATAAATATAATTATGGAACTTCGAACATGCAAACTTAACTGCTAAGAGTTCTTTGTCTATCTGCAGATACTGCATTTCGGTTTGGGTTAGAGTTCTGGATACATAGTCTACTGGTCTACCCTCTTGAAGAATGACAACACCAAGATCAAACTTAAAAGCCTCACAAGAAAGAGTAACTGGTTTGTGAACATCATAGTATCTGAGAGTTGGTGGACTGGCAATTTTCTCTTTCAGGACATCAAATCCTATTTGTTGTTCTGACCATGACCAAGATACTTCTTTATGTGTCACCTCTCTGAGCGGTGCTGAAAGTTGGCTCAAGTCTGCAAAGAACTTGCCTAGGTAGCTAATCATGCCAAGAAAATGTTGTTGGACTTGAACATTGTCTGGAGCTGGCATCTAGAGAATTACTGATTGCTTTGAAGGATCTGATCATAAGCTGAACTGTTAAATAAATGACCAACATAAGTAACTTCTTGTAGCCCGAATTTGCACTTCTGAGGATTTAGCTTAATATTTACTTCATGTGCTCTTTTCAGAGCTTTCTTGAGGTTTCTGTCATGCTTAGCTTCACCATTGCCTCCTACTAGAATGTCATCTACTATAATAGCACACGGATAACCAGAAAAAAAAAGTTTTAATGGCACACTGGAGTACTTCACTGGCAAAATTTATCCCAAATGGCATTCTCAAAAATCTGTACCTGCCAAAAGGAGTACTGAAAGTGGTTAACAATGAGGATTTTCGACCAAGCAAAATTTGCCAAAATTAACTCTGCATCTAAGACAGAAAAAACAGTGGCGTTTGGCATAAGAGCAGTGACTTTTTCAACTGTACGCATTGGATGATGAGATCTTTTCGGTGCTTTGTTCAAATCTCATGGATCAATACATATTCTGATATCATCTGAGCTTATCTTATGACCATGGATGATACCCATTCAGTAGGTTCTTCAGCTGGACAAACCACACCTTGCTGCACCATTTTATCTAGCTCAGCCTTGACTCTGTCCTGCATAGGTACTGGAAATTTTCAAGCTGGTCTGATAATTGGACTGACTTCAGGGTCAAACTTCATGGTGTACACAACTGGGAGTTTGCTTAGTTTATCTTTGAAAAGATCAGCATAGGTAGGAAAATTAGTCTGGGCAAAATTAAAACAGTGGTCTTTTAAGCTCACATGATGCAAAGCAGTCCCATTTTCAAACTGTCTCTGAGGCCTACTAATGACTGTACCTGCCTTTTGACCAGATAAAATTACAAGTCATAGCTTTTCCCAGCACATTGAAAACACTACTGTACCTTCAGTTTGAATTTCTTCACCACCATAAGCAGCAAGCTTTGCACACTTTGCCAAATCAAGCTTCTCACCAGCACATACTCTAGCAAATGTTTCTTATGACCAACTGATCAACATGTCTCTTTGAGTGTTCTCTTTTAATAAAAGAATGGCCCTTATTTGATTTACAAAACCTTGTGCAATGATTCCACTTGTTGCATTTCTAGCATTGCTGACCAAAAGCTAAGCATTTCTCTTTTTAAGTCATTGATTTGTATCACAAATATGACAGTTGCCAATGAAAGTGAGTGGGGGCACATTCTTTGAGTTTCCTGACTCACTCTTATGGTTCACTGAGATTGTGCGCCCTCTAGAATTTGCTAGAAAATGTGGAGTTTCCCATTGACTGTTGTAGGGCTCACAGTTGCTGCCTTGTGCTTGGGTCTGTTTCTTTTAACCACATGCTGCATACTATCAAGGTGAGCGCTAGAAAATACTGGAAGCATGCATTTCTCATTTGTAAGCATATTTGTTTCTTAAGTCAGTTATATATACTGCAAAAGTTTCCCCAGGCTTTTGATCTCCTGTGTAAAATAAGTACCTTTCAACTGTAATATTAGTTTAGGGGTTACACAGTTCCCTAAATTTACATTTTAAGCACTCGGGTCTTCACTTTATTCATCTGGTACCAATATATAGCTGTTTCCCCTCCCCTACAAACACAGCAGGTACATATACAGATGAATGTTCTGTTTTTAATGGCTTCTGAACCAAGCTAGTTAAGCAAAATGAATGCCTTTGTATGGTCATCTTTATCAGAAAATGCAGCTTGCATGAAAATATCATACTCTTGCTCAAACACTTTCCAATTCTCTGCAATATTATTATCAAATACAAGTGGAGCTGTTTTACGAAATCCGTCTGCCATGCCAACAAAGTATGCTTAAACACACTGAAAAACGGCCCTTGTAATATATATATATATATATATATATATATATATATATATATATATATATATATATATATAACCAGTACTTATAACATTCAAATGCACAATAAACCCTTCAAAATACTGTACTTTATGAAATATGCTTTGAAATGGATGTATTTTGTGAAATAACAGTACTTTAATACTGTAAATACATGCAAATATTTCATATACTTTGGATATCTTGAATAGGTTTAATTAATGCGAAAAAGTAGCTCATAGCAAAAACAAATACATTATTTCCCATATTTTATTCATTTTATACAATTTGGACTTTATTTCAAACATTTTCTGTAGTTATCTGAATATTTTTTCAACATGTTGCAGTTTCAGACAAATTTAGAAATTTATTTAGAGCATTCTGAGTGCTTTGTTTTATCTTTTGTGAATAAGTCATCATATAAGCAAGTTTTGATGCCTGAAATATGTTTCTGACCTGTCTTTGCAAATTATACGTGCAGTAGGGATGATCCATTCCTCTATATTCCTCCGCCTTTAACTGAGTGCTTTCTCATAGGTTCATAGGTTCATATGTGTATTAGGCTAATGGACCTGGAGCCTTTACAAGCCTAGCCCATAGGATTAGCCTAGCATTGTGCCACCTGACCTTAGTTCCTAGTGCCTCTATCGAGTGATTCCCGGGGTGAATTCTCTATTTCCCATCCACTCATCAAGATTTCTCTTGAAGAGGGCCAGTGAGGTGCTCTGATTGACATGTATGCGAAGTCTATTGCATAGCATGGGCAGTCTCTGAGTTATGAACCTGTCCCTCCATCATCTTCTGTTAATTGTGATAATCAGTTTGAGATCTCTGGAGCATGTGGTGTGCAGGGATTGGGATTTCTTTAGATGTAGCATTTCAAACAGAGCTGGGTCAGACATGGATTTGTAAGTCAAGCAAAGATTGCTTCTAAGTAGGCTATATGAGACAGAGAATAGTTGGAGTTTTTTGAGTCTGTCAATATAGGGCAAGTGTTTAAGGTCTAGGATCCTCTTTGTGAGGTACTATTGTGGCCTCTCCAGTTGTTGCAGGTGTCTAGTGAGGTACATGCCAAAATGGGGCATTGTACTCGATGATTGGCCTAATGAGGGAAGAGTAGAGGGAGACAATGTCCTCTTTCTTCCTGAATGCAAAACCCTTAGTAATGAGATGTGCCACATAGAAGTACTTTCTAACCACAATGGCAATGTGGTAGTCAAAAGATAGGATGCTGTCAATCTGTGTTCCCAGATCTCTTATAACACCTTCTGTGTTCTGTGGACTACCATCAATGTGATAATTCATGGGAACTGGGTTTTTCCCAGAGGGGATAATGACACATTTGTTGGCATTGAGCTTAAGGCCATGGTTCTGACACTAGTCATTTGTCTCAATGAGGCCTTTCTGTAGGATGTCAGCATCACTTGGGGGGTTAATAATGGCTCCCAAATTTCCATCATCTGTGAACTTGTCAGCCAGAGTCTCCTCGTGTTGGCGTGGACTTCAGAGAAGTTGATACCAAACAGGAGAGGACCCAGGACCGATCCCTGTGGGACTACACTCGAGACTCATCAGCAGTCTGACTTGGAGTCAGCTACTTTCACAGTGTGGGTTCTATCTGTGATCTAGTTTGCAACCCACCTAGTGATAAAGGGATTGATGCCTAGCTTAGTGAGTTTTTCTATGTTTCCTGAGTGGGGTATGGTATCAAAAGCCTTAGTCAGATCAAGGTAGGCTGTATGAACCACCTTGCCTTTATCCACAGCTCTGGTGACTGACTCAAAGAAGTTGACCAAGTTGAGCAGGCATGATCTACCCTTCACAAAACCAAACTTTGTGGGATCCAGAGTTTGTAGATTCCCTATATCCTTGTTTATTAGGTCCATGATGATGTGTTCCATTGCTTTGCATATCAGACTTGTCAGGCTAATGAGGCAATAGTTCCCAGGATCTGTAGATGCTCCTTCTTTGTGAAGAGAGATGGCTATAGCAGTGTGCCATTTAGTAGGGACAAAGCCTGAGGTGAGGCTGTGATTAGACAGGGCACACAGGTGAGGTGCCAGTTCACTCTGTAGATCATGTAGAACACAGCCATGGATATTGTCAGGGTGCATAGAAGCTGTATTCTTGGCATTGGACACTGCTGTTTTAACCTGTGCAGCAGTAATACTGGGTGCCTGGTAATTTACTGGTATTGCGATTGGTCCTTTGTGGGGGGAGAGAGGCGTTAAGTTGGCACTGAAACCTTTGGCCAGTATATTGGCAATATCTGTTGGCTCAGTATAGGAGGTACCATTGTGAAGTAGCTAAGAGCAAATCTTGGTATTGCTGTGGATATTCTTTACATCACTATAGAAGGCCTTGTGGTTCTCTTTACTATCTGCTGCAATTCTGTTTTCATAGCTAGCTTTAGAGGATTTCATGAGAGATCTCAACTTTTAACTGAAGCTGATATTGGAGTTTCTCCAGTCTTGGGACTTCACCTTATTCCATATCAGTTTCCTCCTTCTGTTATAGAGTTTGATCATGGCAAGGGACCACCAGATTGGCTTCCATTTTCTGGAGGAGAGCATCTTGATTCTACTGGGTATGGTGAAATCCATGCATTTGTGTACATGTTCATAGAATGCATTGGTGTATGATTTGGCAGTTATGCAACTATTCTCCATTTGCATGGGTGGCGTGAAGTTAGCCACCTCTGTTTTTAGGAGCCCAACGTTACCTGTGGAGAAGTCTTTCATGCTGATTACCTATGCGGGGGCAGGGGAAGGGGTTTGAGAGATGTGGATTTCCCAGGTGATTTGTCTGTGGTCCAATCTAAACATGGAGGAGCTGACTATTGGTGTAGAGCAATGGTTGCCCATATTAGTAATGACCAGGTCAAGGATGTTGGTACCTCTAGTGGGGGTAAGAATGAGATGGTCCAGGGCATTGGAATTAATGAATTCCAGGAAACGTTGGGCAAGTGTATTGGTACATGAGTAGTTTTCCCAGTTAATGGAGGGGTAGTTGAAGTTGCCCAGTATGAGAGTGTTAGGTTGGACCCTAATATTCTCCAGGGTGGTTAGGAACATGGAGTGTGAGTCTTGGGACATGGTTGGGGACCTATAATAGGCTATGACCTGAATCGCTGTCTTACCCAATGTTAGCTGCACCTGAAGTATCTCTGGTGCATTATGTTGGGCTACCAGTCTGGAGGTGTGCACATCCTTTTTGAATATGGAAACACCACCAGCTTTGGGGCCTCGGTCAAAGTTCTGGGGCCAAAAGGTGAGGAATGAGTTATAGCCTGGTGGTGCATGGGTGCTTTCAGCTGCCTTGAACCAGGTCTCTGTTACAGCACAAATGTCGATGTTTTCCATTTTAAGGGGTGCTTCGAGCAAGTGCATTTTGAGATTTAGACTTCTAGCATTAGGCAGCATGACCCTCAGATTGCATTTGTTTTATAGCTGTTAAGGTGGTAATTTGGTCTTTGGAATACCACCTAAAAAAGGCACTACAGGGATGGCAAGAGCCTTGGCCAGTATCCAGAGGCCCAGGGGTGAAAGATACAGGCCATCTCTGACAAAGCATTGAGGTCTGTCAATCATCTCATCCCAGGCAAACAGATACTGAATCCCCTTAGAATGACACCAGAAACTTAGTCAATTGTTGAAATCAATCATTTTCTGCTTGTACTGTGGTATCATCATGGGTGATGGTAGGATGCTGCTCAGGGCTGCGGTCACAATCCAAGAGCTCCTCCATGTCTCTTTTCATGTAGTCCAGGGAGGTACGTCTCAGGTCATTCACACCCACATGTACAATGACAGAGTCATATTCATACCTGTTTATGTGGGACCCGAGTGCATGCGTTATGTGGTAGATCCTGGCACCTGACAGGCAGCGGACTGTTACATTCTCCTTATTCAACCAAGTTAGTGGGACATCAGTGTGCTTCAATATCGAGTCATCTATAACTAGTGTGCTGGGCATGCTGTTGCCTTAGGGGCTTTGGTTGAGTGGCACACTCTTTAGCAGAGTTATGTGTCTCGTGATTAGTGTTGTGTTGTGGTGGTCATGTGTGTTTCTGCCTTGGAAGTCTCTGCTGTTTGGGTAGACTTTTATTGAGAGTCTCTATGAAGGTAGCTGTGTGGTTTGTGTTTTTATGTGAAGGCAGTGCTGGTGTGTGTTCTGGAGGACTATGTGTTCCATGTGGTGTGGTGCAAGTGTTGACCTTCGCCTCTTGATCAGCTATTCCAGTCTTGGCTGGAGGGTGCATGGCTTCCAATTTGGATATATAAGTACATCAATATATGTACAAGTCTGAGTGGGGAGGGAGGTAAGAGGAGAGGATTGTCGGCGTACATGAGGCAGTTGCTACATTTCCTCAGGATTCCCAAGTTCACCAGGTTAAAAGGAGAAAGCATAGGGAACTGACCTTTAGACATGCCTGGAGTGGTGAGCATTAATAATATGTACTGGAGATGTTTCCTTGTAGAAGGTTTAGTGCTGATAACACTTTTGTGTGCTACAAAAATTGCTACAAGAAGTCTGGTATGGTAAAGTGCTGGACTAATAAGCTAGTAAAAGTGCAGGAGAGGAGAGAACTAGCAGATGTAAGGGAAAGATTGGACTTTTGCACTTCTCAGAAGCTTACAAGCAGTCCTGGATACAGAAAATCTGTATCTGGACTAGACTAGTTACAGGAAAGGCAGGAAATGAGCGCAAACATGGGATTTTATATGAGAAAGTTGAAAGAGATGGAAAATATCCCCAAACGGCCAATAAACTGCTAATTATGGACCAGAAACCACTCCTCTTGTGGTAGATAGGCTACCTAGTGCTTACCACTCTCACTGATAAGCTAGAAGACTTCCCTCCAACACAGAAAGTCTTGGAGGGCTCAGAAGTTTACATACAGTCTTGGATACAGCAAATCTGCATCTGAACTAGACTAGTTACAGTAAAGGTGGGAAAAGTGCAAATGCCTGTTTTTAGACCAGAAAGTTGAAGGAGATAGAAAAAACTGCCCAAAAGGCCAATAAACTGGATCCTTTTCACCATGTGACTTGTCCTAGTGTACAGTTGAAGACAAACAGGTGGAGTAGTTTGTTTATATGCCTTATTACACAGAAACACATCAGGATGGATAGCAGCAGTACAAAATATAAAGAAACTGATTGACAGACTACACAGACATACATGCTTACATCTCAACAGCTTACTACAAAATGGCAGTCAGGCTTGCACATGCTCAGTATTTATACACTTGTGCAAGCCTCTAGGAAGATTCTTAAAGGTATACATACATATTGATCTACAGTATCCTTCAGAAAAGTTATTCACCTCTGGTAACTATCATACTGGCAACACATCCCTAAGAGTTGACCCAGAAGTCAAGGACTTGGGGACACACATAGACAGCAATATAGCCTTTGACCATCACATGTCTACAGTAGTGAGGAAATCATTGTATGTTGTGCAAATTGTAAACATAGGTATGGCATCTAGGTCCAAGGAATTCATTGTTCCACTGCATTCGGCATTCATCAGACCTATCACTGAGTACAATGCCTCGTTTAGTATGTACTTATCCATTCATATCCAATAAATGGAATATCCACAAACATTCCTTATTAAAAGAATACAGGGCATGTCCTATGCAGACCACATCCAGGCCTAATCCGTCTTTATTCTGTTTCCTACATTTCATTGATGGGAGAACTATGCCTGGCATGAAAGGCATTGTCAGTCCCTGATGGACCTCCTGCATATCTTCAAAACAAACAACACTGGAATTACCATTCTAAAGACTTAACTTTGCCTGTGATATAAATAGGACCTGCTGGAGAGACAGATATGTATCCTAGAGAAAATGCCTTCTCTTGAACAGGCTCCCAATCCATCTGAACTATGGATCCTTCCTAATCCAATTTGAGTGTAACTTAGACAATTTGATGGGTAACAAGACATATATGCCTGGTTTGGCACCTATGTCTCTAATGGACATAGACAGCCTGTAAATTGTTCATCTCCCAGGCCCCTGCTTGTGAATGTTTCACCTTTCATGCCCCTGCTTACACTTATTAAGGGTACCAGAACTTGTCAGAGATATGGAATGCATGGCTAGGCTTAAAAAGGCTTTTGTGGTTGTCAGCCTAGTAAACACCTATGAACCTATAAGATGTCTCAACCATAAACAATTCATTTTTGATTTCAGTTTCCTTCTCTTAGTCACGCTTGTCAATCTCAACTATTATTGTAATTTCACCACTGATGGGTGGTCATAGTTGAAGCAGCTTTCTCCCATTACCAGTTAGCAAGCATCAGCTTTTGCATTGCAATCTTTTTGGCCTCAACCTGGAATAGGGGTGGGGTCAGAGCCTATATCCTATACTACAGTGCAAAGGCGGATGACCCCTTACCCTGCTTCATTGCAGGCCTTTAATTTATAGAAGTGAAAATTGAGAGCATATTGAAAGTAGAAATGCAATACTACAAAGTTCTTGTTTTACTATAAATAATGACTTAGAGGATGACAGCATTTATAAAGATCTTTAGAAAATAAATATGTGTTGCATCACCTCCTGCCTGGTAGTTTCAGAGGTATGCTGGGGTTGGGAATATCCAAGGTGTGGAGTGGTGGTGACTGGAAAAAATACCATAGTGTGTTTTATGTACAAATGGGGAAATAATTTTATTGAGTCTGCGTGGGGTTAAGAATGCTCTGTGCAAGTAGTTCCAATTAAAAACTTTCCAGTATTGTGTAAAGGATGTATATTTTATTGATAATAAGATATTTGTTTTAATATCTTCATTTAACTGTACTGAGTTCCCTTTTGTTATATATTTCCAATTTGAAGTATTGGGTGTTGTTTTATAGTTTATCAATATTTTGTAAAATCTTGAAATACTGTTTCCCATGTCAACGTCATTATATAATGATTTCATATATGTATTTCGTAGATTTAGGTATTTCTTTAAATGAAGAATTGTTAATTATTCTACTTAAATCTTGTGAATATGACAGAATACTCTGTAAAGTTAGCCAGTCCTGTTGTGGAATTTTATATGTTGTTTTTTATTGCTTGCATGTCTAAAAATTTTAGTTCTTTGATACATTGGAGTCAACAAACAAACCCCTTCTGTTCCCAGGAATTAAAATTTTATGTGGAAAGTTCTTTGTGAATATAAACGGTGTTAAAAGATCAAACCAGATTTTTAAATCTTTATTTGCATTAATAATTTTCCAAAATGAGTCAATGTAATAATTAATCATACCAGTTTTAGTGGGTTTAATGATGTTATATTTCATACTAATACATAATATGTGCCATGGCAAATTGTTTTTATCTGTTATTTGAATTTTTGTTTGTAAATCAAATTCATTTATTGATATTACAGTTAGCAATTCTTTCCAATTTGCAGAGTAATTTGGACTTATTCAATCTGAGATTGTTTTATATATTGATGCTTTCATATATGTTTCTAGATCAGGAAAGTTTAGTCCTCCCTGTTTCCATGGTCATATATGATGTATTAAAGCTATTCTGTTTCTTTTGGGAAACCATAAACAATTTATATGGCATGAATTTATTTCTTTAAGTATATTCCCTTCTGGTAATAGTTGCATTGCCAAAGCTATATATAGGATCTTGGACAGTAAAAACATTTTTATTAACTGTAGTCTATCTTCAAACGTTAATATTATTTTGTTTCAATTTTCCACAGAGATTTTAATTGTATTGATGATATTATTGTAGTTTTCTGAGACTAATTCATTATTATCCTTGCATAACTCAATTCCCAGAAATTTTAAGGTAGATTCTTGCTATCCTATGATGTGATCTCCCTTAGTCTGCAGTTCTTTTTTTGATTTAAAAATAAAAAAATAGATTTTGATTTATTGAAATGGAGTCCTGAAGTCATGTGAAATTTGTCAACTAATATATCTAATTCTTCTATTGTCTCTTTTGTATTAGATAATGTTAGAAATATGTCATCAGCAAATAGCAATACTTTAGAATTGTATTGTTCATAAACCTCTATTCCTTTTATATTTATATTGTTACAAATTGAATCTGCTAATATTTCAATAGTCAGAGCAAATAGAATCGGTGACAAGGGACATCCTTGTTTAGTGCTTTTTGTTATATGTATAAATTCAGAGCTAAAAGGACTTAACTTGACATACGCTAAATTATATATATATATATATATATATATATATATATATATATATATATATATATATATATATATATATATATATATATATATATATATATATTTACTATTATTAACACTACTTCATAATACTGAAAAAAACAAAAAACTAAATACTAGATATAAAAATACTGAAAATAAGAAATACTCAAAATACTGAAACTCAAAAAAAAAAAAAGAAACACACATATTAATAAACTAGCTTAAAACAACAACACATAGCAATTTCTCTTCTCTACCAAATGATAGCCCTTCCCCTGCACCACCCCCCCTTAGGCTGCACTAACTTAACCTATATATATATATATTCTCTCCAAGATTGCTTAACTACACATATGCGCAGTCTTGGGTTATATTGGAGTATGGCGAGTGTGCAGCCCCATGATGCAGCAGAGGCTGTCTGCATATTTATTTGGTATATTTGTTATTATGTTGTTTGATTTTTCATTGCATAATATTTTTTTGTTGTTTTTATATTTTGATTTATATTCATTTTTTTGTATTCAGTTTTTTGATTCAGTTATTTTATTTTCAGTATTATGATATTCAATATATATATATATATATATATATATATATATATATATATATATATATATATATTCTTTAGGAGATGAACAAAGGGTGCAGGAAATTCAAATAGCATTAGGATTTTGAATAAATAGTCCCAATTTAGGGAATCAAAGGCTTTCTCTATGTCTAAGCCAATTATGAGTGTTTCTTTATTTTCTTTATTATTATAATCTATAAGAGAAATTATCCTTTTGATATTGTCATGTGTGTGTCTATGATATATAAATCCAGTTTAATCATTATTTATTGTTTTGGATAGTGGTATCTTCATTATGTTAGTTAACATTGCCATACATATCTAATAGTAATTATTTAATAATGATATAGGTCTATATGAGATACAGAGGTTTGGGGATTTGTTTTCTTTTAGGATTGGTGTGATTAAGGAATATCTCCAAGAAGGTGACATTAAAGCAGGTGACTGAAGTTCTAATAGAGTTTTATGGAAGAGGGATAGTATCTTTGAAGGGAAAAGTTTATATATTTCCATAAATATGCCATCTATACCTGGAGCTTTATTATTTTTACCCTCTTTTATTGTATCTGTAATTTCTTTGCAGGATATGGGTGCTTGCAGATCTAGTTTTAATTTTTCTGTTATTTTTATATTAGAACATTTTTTATCTAGAAGTAATTGATCAATATGTGCATTTTCTTTTTAGAAATGTTCCATATAGTGATATCTAGAGGCATCAAGAATGTCACCTATATCCAAGACATTTTTCCCTTTCTTTTCATGGAAGATACTTTTAATGTTATTAGCTTTTGATTGTATTTTGATTCTTGTGGATAAATTATGTAGTTATTTTGAAGAAGTGGCCAAGGTATTAATGTTTAGTTTTTCTAAAGCTAAACTAGTTTTTGTGTGTTAGAATTTTGTTGTACTTATTGTTTAATACTTATACTTTCTTTTTCATCCCCAAATGATATTGATTTTTCACAGCTTTTACTGACAAATGTTTGGATTCTAGATTTAATTATTCAGAATCCCATTCCCTGCTTTTTTATACCAAGTTAAGGTTTTACCATGCACGTAAGCTTTAATGACTCCCATATCATTATTTTATTTATCTCTGGTGGTGTAATTAATATCTAAGAAAAACTGAAATGCAAATAATAACCAGGGTTTGAACTCTTTAATTTTAGTTATATATGCTGGAATTCTGGAGTTAAAGATTAATGGTTTGCACCCATTTTGAAGTTTTAGTATCAATGAATTGTGGACTGAATAGGGGCAGGGAGTGATTGAGAAAGTAATGATTTTAGAGTGTAAGTCATGGGCAGCAAATATTTTATCTATTCTAGTTTGGGTACCAAATCTGTGATCTTGATGAGAAAACAACAATGATTTATCTACTTTAAATCTGAAAGTATCTAAAGATGAAATTATTCTACCCACTTGTTTAAAGCTTTTGATGTAGCAGATGTACACAATGGTCTTTTATTTGTAGTTTCAGAAATATAAAATATACAGTTAAAATATCCTAATATTAAGTTGCCTTTATAAATATTGGAAATGAAATCCAAGTGTTTTTAACATTTTCTGTTCCAATGCCTGGGAACCAGTATAGTTTGGATAGGGTCCATATGTTGTTATTATATTTAACTATTACTAATGCCATAATGCCTTTTTCATCTTCATACTTATACATGATTTCTGGGTTAATCACATTTGTTTTCCATAAAATTGTTACCCTTTTGTCTTTGTCTTACAAGTGGATTGTGCCAATATCATATATTCTTTAGGATTCCATTTGTAATTGTCATTGGTTTTGAAACGAGTTTCTTGAAGGTATCAATTTGTGCTTTGTTCAATTTTAAATATTTCAGTAGATTTGATCTTTTGCTAGGATTGTTTAAACAATTAGTATTTAAAGATAATAAAGTTAAATCAAGCTTAGTTTATTTAGACTATGTATTTTTTTACTGTGACTATTAAACATTTTTCTCTGATAACTATAAAGTATATGTTTGAGCTTTTAAAGGAAATTATCAGTTTTATACTTTAAGTGTTTACCAATAAAGTAATGTTTTGGTCAGGCATACTAAAACTGTTTTTTTTTGTGAAATAACAAATTTAAATTAATAAACTAAGATCCACACTAGCCATGGAATGAAAATCATTCCTATTCTTATAGGTTCATAGGTTCATAGGTTCATACTAGGCTATCTGCCCAAGGGCATAATTTAGCCCCCAGTTGGCTTTATTGGCTTTTTTAGTTTGAATAAGAAAATAAAATTATTATTTTGTTTTTGTTGTGTGTCTGTCGAGCAGTGTAACTCCCAAATCTGGGTATATATCTGATTCCCCCATCCATTGGTCAAGATCTCTCTTGAGCGAGGCCAGGTTGCTGCTCTGCCTCACATGTTCTTGTTCCACACAGTCTCTGAGAGTCTCTCTCTGGGTGTCCTCCCTCCGTGTCTTTCTATTAATAAACCGTGTGGGGTTTAAGTCTCCTGCTCTCTGTGATCTAGGGGATGAGGATTTTTTTATTCATCAATATATTCATCATCAGGGGGTTTGACATGGCCTTATATGTCAGCAAGGCAGGTCCGAGCGAGCAATAGAGCTGGAGTTTTTTCATGATCAATAAACCTAAGTCCATCAGATTATCACTCATACCTTGAGAATCCAGAACATCTGAGCTCCATAAATTGAATTATCATATGAAGAATAGTTGTAATAGAAATAAGCAATATTTATATTAATTTGAACAGAAATAGTACTATTGTAGTTTAGACAGAATTCTAATAGAATATGAATGTCTACTTATTGTATAAGCAATCAATATTTACATGAAAGATAGATGACAAGCAATTTAATCATAGTACAATAGGATGTATCATATATAAAACCTCAGTAAAAGATTATAGCACACAGTTATTTAACATATTCACCCTTACTGATGAGGTCTTTCAAAACTATTTACTTAATATAAATAGATGGTAATAATATTTATACCTAATGTTTATAATATAATGTATTTTACTGGATATATCAGAAGTTATATTTAATTGTTTGCCAGCATTTAAGTAATCACTTTGTTTGTTGCTAACTTACTTAAAGCATCAAGTTTGTTTTATGTCAACACTGATGAAAGTTAGTGCATTTTAATTATCAGTGCTTCCCTCTTCCCCCCTTTTCCTACACATAAGGATTTTTATATCTGTCATTTCTTAATACAAAATGAGTGAAATTATAGGTTAAAAACAGAAAAATCCCTTATTGTGATTAATGATTACAAATTCATTTCCATATTTATAAATTGTCATTTTATGGCATATACTGAATGTTTTTAGATTTAAATGGCAACATTCTATTTTGTATAATCAGCAAAGGTTAAACTGAGTGATTATTGTCAATTTAATATAATTTGTTCAGAATGTGATTGTTACATTCTGTGACATTCCTAGTTCAGGCTTGTATTGTTTCCCTTGAACAACTTTGTCAGTTTGATGTTATGTATAAAACATTAGTTACCTTGGTAACAGCTTAAGTAGTATGTATGTTCAAGATGGGTTACAAAACCACAATTCAAGTTAAATCAATTATATGACTTGTTATGCACATTTACTTATATGAGAAAATTATCATGCTTCCTCTTGATGTTCAGTATAGTGTATGTCATTTATGACAAGTTAAACAGTAGAGTTATTATAGAGAAGCCCATGTTATTAAACTGAGTGTCTATTGTCAA
Source organism: Protopterus annectens (assembly GCF_019279795.1). Lineage (NCBI taxonomy): Eukaryota > Metazoa > Chordata > Ceratodontiformes > Protopteridae > Protopterus > Protopterus annectens. The sequence continues at coordinate 920,202,021 of NC_056732.1, forward strand.
TGTAATGCTATTTGTTCAAAATATGATTGCTACATTCTGTGGCATTTCAAGTTCATGCTTCTATTCTTTCTTTTGAACAACTTTGTCAGTTTGATGTCATGTACAAAGCATTAGTTACCTTGGTAACCACTTGAGTATTATATATATGGTCAAGATGGGTTACAAAAGCTACAACTCAAGTTAAAGTAATTACATGATGTGGTATGCATATTTATTTATATAAGAAAATCATCATGCTCCCCCCTGATGTTCAATCTAGTTTATGTCATGTATGACAATTTAAGACAGTAGTGCTATTATACACAAGCCCACCTTATTAAAACCTGTCTTTAATATCTAAACCTAGCAGACTGCTTCATGTTATATGAAGATTATATATTTTGTATCTAGATTTACTAAAATCATACATTACATAACTATTGTGTGTGTGTTTTTTTTTTTTTTTTTTGGTTGTTGCTTAGGTATTTTTGAGAGACCACAAGCTATAATGCTTATTCTTATTATTAGCTCCTTCCAAGCATGTATATAAAGTCCATAGACTTTAAATTATTAGACCCTTCTTGTTTCTTTTTTGTTATAAGTATATTTGCATCATTACATACACACATATCAGTACTTCAAGCCCAGGCAACAATGCCCATCCACCTTTGCCAGAATACCATTCACTAGTTCATGTGGTGTGTTTCCAGGCTGTTCCTAAAATATTCAAACCAATATTTGTCCTGTTCCATTTTACCAGCCTGTTCCATGCAGTGGCCACTCTACTAGTGAACCACTCAACACACCTTCCATTCCAACAAATATTTCCACGAAGGAAATTTGAAGACTCTCTAGCACTTCCCAGCAACCCCAAACACCCCTAGAATCAGCTATCCCCATATGCCCAACATGTCCGAGCAAGCTCACCTCCCAGACCACTGCAAAAGGTACTGCACAATACCAAGTGCTCTTAGTCTTTCACAATAACTCAGACTTCAACTCTTGTGTAAGTCCATAATGTGTTTGGACCAAAGTATATTTTAGATATAAAATTGAGCTTATTATTTTATTTATTTATTTTTTTATCAAGAAGCAACTTAATGAGCTAAACAAAGTGCTGGAAGTCCATCAATATTTGATACATGTGGTATAAAACAGCCATTTTATTTTATATATATATATATATATATATATATATATATATATATATATATATATTTTTTTTTTTTTTTTCTTAAACCAAAAACTTCATTGCCAAGAATCATCTCGGAGGCTCCTCAGAGCCTTTAAGCATTATCATCACTCTGTCTTCACATAGCAACCTGGAAGCATCTGTTCCTGTTAGTGTGTCTGTGTACTGCATACCAGAGGCTCATGGTGCCCCTAAAACTAAGCTTCACTTTACTGCAACTTCAAGCCTAAATTCCCTCCCTTTCTGTGAGGCAGCAGCCAGGTAAAGAACAGAGAGCAAACAGATAAAAAAAAAAAAACAACCTCCCAACAAGTCGCCACTAAAAGAGATAACACATTCTTCCAGCCTTCCCACCTCTCACTCAGCAGATTTATAAACAAACTATTCTCTTCTAAAATATCCCAGACTACAGTTTTATCCACCCCTTTCTTCTGTATCCAGGCTAAAACACCAAATGTCTCCTCCTAATACACAAGCATCAGTAAACCTCGATCACAAGCCGCAACCCACAGCTTCTTGGAGACGAAAACAGCAACATACAACAGCTGACACAGCTGCATCCGCACACACCATGTCAGGCTTAATCCAACAGCACTCAAGTCTACGATACCTGCCATAACTAATATTAACTATGTTTAGATAGAAGAATAATAATGACATTTGTACTAGCTGCCAGACACACCTGCATCCAAGCACACCATATCAGGTTTGATCAAACAGCACTCGTAGCTGTGATATCAGCCATAATTGATATTAACTATATTTAGACAGAAAAATTATGACATTTGTACTAAGAGTTTGCTACTATTATTTAACCAGGATACACATAACATTTCTAAATCATACTTAAACTGAAGAAGGCATTAGTCAACATGACATTTTTTTTTCAAAACACTCTACTGTTACTGCTATTATATATGATGTTAATTGGTTTCATTTGAGTCTGAACTCTGATGAATTGTACCTTGTTGAATTAGTTAATTAATTACTTAAATTATTATAAGTAAAATCAATAGTAGAATTTTTCTAGTAGAATAGAAACTTCTATGTTTGTATTATATGTTGCTTTGTTTGGCTTATATATAATGTATTTAGTAACCCATCTTGACCTAACTTTGTTTGTGAAGAATTATTGGATTCTGAACTTTCTGAATAAATCATTACTGTTTCTCAGTTGTTGAAGAAACTCTCCTTTTTAAAATAAAAACAGATGACAAGTGATATACCATATCTGTTGATACTTTGAGAGATGTAAGAGTTTTTTTGGGGGGACAGCTATCTTGGAATCAGTTTTTTGTTTCTTCTTTCTAGCATCAGTCCAATGATTTGTTTCTTTTATTCTTTTAAGAATGGGGCCATCCATTACATTTCTTCTGGAATATACACTATGTTGTATTTTTTGATAAATGTAGTAGCTTCTTCTAAGTCATTAAAGGTTCTCATCTCACTGGCAAGAAGTATTTTTATCTTGGCTGGAAAGGCCAGCTGTGTTTTAATGTTGCTTTGTTTCAACAGTTTTATTATTGGCCAGACTTTTTTCCTTTGCTCTAGTATTCTGTAAGAATAATCATTGTCAAACCTTATCAGGCTTTGATTGTATTTTTAGGGTGAATTTCTCCAGGCAGATTTTAATATTAGTTCCTTGTCCAGAAATGAAAGAAATTTTATAACTATGGATCTAGGTAGAGTATTTGTTGAGTTAGAAGCAGGTTTCCTCAGTGCTCTCTGAACCCTTTCAATTCCAAACGAAAGTCTTTCTTTCAAATCTAAAAATTCAGGAATCCAGATTAAGAATGAAATAATGTCTTCACCTTCAGTGTTTTCAGGCATACCAAAGATCAGTATGTTCTTTCTCCTTTCCTTGTTTTCTAAGTCATCTATTTTGTTAAGAAGCCATGTATTCTGTTTAAGCAGAAATTATTTTTGGAATTCTTCCTCTTTGAGTCTCCCTTCAATGTCATTTAGAGAAGTCTCTATATTTACTATTTTAGTATGGTATTGCTGTAATGGTTCCTTAAGAGTATCAGTCTTGTTTCTGACAATTGAATTTGAGGTTTTCTATGTCATTTTTAAAGCCATCTATCTTCCAAGGTAGTTCCTGTAGTATAGATGTCATCAATTGCAATTCTTTTTTCAAAGCAGCATCTGGATGAGAATTCCTTGAGTTGTTCATATTCAGTGACTCAATATATCTCCAAGGTACTTGACAGGAAAAGTTTTGTATATCTCAACCAAAATTAATATTTATGCAGTTTAGTAGTTTATCTATAGATTTCTGATGTTTTAAACTTGAAAATAATAAAATGTTCCTATATTATTATACTAGTTTATGGAGCTCTCAAAATTCACTGCTCTCAGTTGGCCATATAGGCTCCACCCACAGGAAGGATTATTTTACTTTTTTTTAAACATTTTTTATTGATTTTCATGAAATAAAATAATACAAGAGATATGATATATAAATGTGCATAATATATGTCTTAAAAACATCATAACATGGAACAATAACTATTTACAATGTCCATAACAGATATAATGTCATTGTGATTACATTTTATCTAGTAGTTTTTCAAGCTTCAACCAAGTTAATTTCATATTTGTTATCTTAGTTATTCTTTCTGAAATAGTTTGCAACTCCCTATTATATACAAGTTTAGCTAATAGTAAAAATCTGTAAATTATAGGATTTTTGTACACTTTCAATTTGACGTAATGATTTTTCTTGCAATTGCAAGCAAGAACCAAAGAAGGTGCACCTGTATTTTGGGGATATGTGTTTGTATCAGTGCATTGAACAGTAATAATGAGTCAGATACTTCACTATTGTCTGACCATAATGATTTTATGAAATTTATGAACTTTATCCAGAATGGAGTTACTATTTTACATGTAAGAAACATGTGTACCCAATCTGCACAAAGTATTTCCTCACATCTCCAACATTTATTAAGATTATTTTCTGATATCAAGTCCATCTTATGTGCAATAATAAAGCTCCTATGGATGTATTTCCAAGAAGTGAAGCTTTTCCAAGAATGGGATGACGTTGTGCTACTAATTGATTTAAGTTCTAATTCTGTATCATTATCTAAAAAAATGGATTTGTTTATTCTCTCTGTGAAATTCCACAAGGAGTCCTCTGGGATTTACACATTGGTTCTTAAAGATTTATATATACTTGACAATGATAGCATATTATTAACGTGCAAAGTGTTTATTTCACAAAGAAGAAAAAGTATTTTAGGTAAAGGTGTTGTGTTGGTGATATGACATATTTTGCATTCATTAACTATGTATTCTTTAAATATTTGTATGTTCAACCAGTTGTCGTGCTTTATGTTATACCTGGCCATAAGAGAACATGGTTTGTGGATATTATTATTGCTGAGAAACTGGTGCCAGAAAACCTAGCCATTTTCTTCCATTACTTTTATTTTAGATACGTTGAAAGAGTCCAGACATGTCTTCGTGTATGCTATGGGAAATATAAAAAATATTAAGCTTTTTGTCATGTGATTTTTGTTTACTGTCTTTTTAAAATGATCTCATATATAATTAGTGAAGATCATTTTTTTTTATTCTTATTGGTATTGTAGAAATGTTCTTTGACAACAAGGAAGATTTTTTTTATTTTCTGAGAACATATTATTGTCAATATTTGTGTCTATGTCAGATAATAAGATACTTACGTGAAGATTTTTCCAATTAGAACTATATTTGGAGTTTAACCATTGGCTTGTCACATTAAGCATGGTTGATTGCACATAACGTTCAAATTTGGGAATGCTATTCCTCCATCTTTTCAGCTTCTGTAGTGGCAAGCATGGATGATTCTTGGCTTTTGAGGAAACCATAGGAAATGTATTAACATATAATTTAGTTGCTTCATTAACGTTTTGGATGAGGAGGCAATTAAAGTTTGGAAGTAGAACAACATTTTGGGTAATATGATCATTTTTATTAATGACAGTCTTTCTTCTATCATGAAATACATTTTATTCCATCTATTTAAAAATTACTTAACTGTGGATAATAGGTATTTGTAATTTGTTTTTAAAGTTTTATTCCAGTTTGACTTTATGTATATTCCTAAGTACTTAATGGTGTCATTTGTCCAATTAAAATTGTTGTGTTTTCTTAGTAATGTGTTTACTTTTTATGAATTAATAATGTTTCCAGTTTGGTGTGATTAAAGCTTAGGCCTGAAACCTCTTCAAAAACTTGCAGGGATTTTGTTATATGATCTATAGAGGAATCTATATTTCTATTTGTTAGCATGACATCAGCTGCAAAAAGTTGTATTTTAGAAATGTAGCTTGGACTAACAGAAAATCCCCTTATATTAGAATTTGCTCTTATGAGGTTAGAGGTTCTACTGATAGGACAAATAATGGTGGGAGAGTGGACAGCCTTTTTTAATGCCTTTTAGGATGTTGAGCAGACCTGATAAAAAGTGCCAATTTTGATGTATGATATTGAGTTAACATATAATTTGTTATTTATATTGATAAAGTCGGGGAGAAGTTATAAATTTCTAATACTTTAAATAAATAGGACCAATTTATAGAGTCAAAAGCCTTGTTTAAGTCTAGGCTAATAATTGATTGTTCTTTTGTTTTCCTGTTAGCATGATCTGCTAAGGAAAGGAGCCTGATAACATTGTCTTGTACTCTTTTATTCAGGATGAAGCCTGTTTGATCATCACCTATTATGTTAGGCATCAGTTGATTTAATCTGTTAGCTAATATTGATGTAAACATTTTATAGTCCACATTTAATAGTGAAATGGGATGATACAAAGTTACGATTTTGGGTCTTTGTCCTGTTTTAGGATAGGGGAAATCATGGCATATTTCCAGGAAGGGAATGAGCTTGTCTTTTTTCTGAATTCCTCAAAGGCTTGTAAAAGTATCTTTACTGTATCATCTGTGAGTACTTTATAAATTTTTCCTATTAATCCATCTAATCCTGGGGCTTTATCGTTCTTAAGGCTTTGAAACTTCTGTTTTAGTTCACTTAATGTTATTGGTTTGAGAAGTTTGGTATTCTGTTCTATTGATAGTGTACTATCTATGTTCTCATTTAAGAAGTTATCATTTGGGACATTGTTATTAATATTTGGAATTGTATTATTTATTATTTTGTGATGTTTTCTGAAAGTCTCAAAAATATCTTCTAAATCTGTTACAATTTTAGTTTTTTTTTAGTTTCATCAACAATTTCCCTTATATGTTTAACATTGGTTAATTTTTTGATTTCACAGCGAATGTATGCATATTTTTTTGGGTTAACAGAGTAAGACTGTTATTTGATTGTTTCTAAATTTATTGCCACTTTGTGTTTAAGAATTTCCATGTAATCAAGGTTTAATTGTTTCAGTACTGTATTTGTGTTTATGTCTTTATTATTTAGAATTCTTTTTAGTTCATCAGTTTTTGATTGTATTCTCAGTAGCGTACTATCCCATTCCTTTCGTTTGTTTAGGTACCAAGTTTTGATTTTACCAAAAATGCAAGATTTCAGTGTATCCCAGACAATAACTTTAAAAGGACTATCATTGTCATTTATGTCTAGAAATATTTCGATTTCTTTCAGTAACCATTCCTTAAACCCGGTTATCTTAACAATGTATGCTGGTATTTTATTTTTATTTTATTTTACATTTGTTGACCGGGCTAGACCGACTGGATATATGTCCATTTTCAGCAGAGGCCCGGGGAGAAAAGCTCCAACATACAAATATTAGTAAGGACAGGTACAAAAAGAATTTAAGCCTATATAATAGTATATACATCCAGATACATTAGATATAAACTATAAGTCAGAAGACAAGATACAGTATTCTTTGCCAATATACTAGATGACTAGATTTCATGTGGATTTTAAATAAAATAGTGTTGTGGTTGGACATTGGACAGGAGCTAATGAAAACTTCCTGAATTTTTGAGAATAAATAATCTGTAACCAATACCTTATTGATGGTAGTTTGTGCACCGAATCTATATGAGTAATGTGTGTATTTTAGGGATTTGGGTTCTATTTTTCATAAATATCTCTTATATTTGAATTATTGATGAAGTTGTTCAATCTTTTAACAGGTGCAGATATATTAAACTTACCACATTTAGTAGTGTCACTTCTGGAGAGAATACAGTTAAAATCACCTGCATATAGTATTTCTCCCTTAGATTTTATTGCAAGTAAGTCAAGATATTTATTCGCTGTTGCAGCACCGACACCAGGTATCCAATAAGTATTGGCTAACGTGATTTGTTTTTTGTTTATTTCTAGAATAATTAAGCAGAACATGCCATTTTTGTCTGAATACGAGTCAATTATTTTAGGTACTGGTAGTGTTTTCCTCCACAATATCATGGTGCCTCTTCTTTTTGTCTGAAAATGAGATTCTGCAAGTATAGAGTAGCCATTAAAAGACATCCTATTCAAATCTTCTTCTATTATATGAGTTTCTTGCAAGAATGCAATATCTACTTTCTTAGTTTTCAAATATTTGGTTAAGCTTCCTCTCTTTATACGATTATTGAGTCCATTTACATTTAAGGACAAACATTTATATGAAAGCATTCCAATAGATTGTGTTAGATAGTAAAGATTCTGTAATGAACATAACATGAACACTGAGTATAACTGTAAAACATTTAAAACTATTTACAAGTCTAAACATGGAATATTTAATTCTGCCTCAGTAAATACTAATTTTAGAGTGGTCTTCCAATACTCTACTGATGTGAATGAATATACTTCTATTATTAAAAGAAATCGGAATTTATTACAGGAAGTACCGGTACTAATGGAAAAGATTGGAACTTTTCCTTCCTTTTCCTTTAGGAACAAGTCCCTGAAACAACACGTCTGCAATAAAATGAGTATAAGTAGACCAATTCAGTCAATGCAAACTGGCACGTTCTCATGCAGATGTTGTTGTGCATGTAAATATATTCACACTAGTACAGTATTTACACATCCCTCATGACAATTCACTATTAATAGTAAGAGTTATGCTGACTGTCGAACAACAAATGTCTATTTCTCCTTTTGTCAGAAATGTTTTGTATTCTATGTTGGTAAAACGAATAGCATGTTCAAAGACAGGATCCTTAAACACATCAGGGACATTAATAATTGCAAGGTGAATAATGCTCTGGCCAATCATGTAAAGCAGATATACTTCACACACACTTTTAAGTTTTTCTCATTCAAGTAATTTATCCAAGTATATGAGGGGGGAGATATAGATAATCACACTGAAAGTATTGAACAGAAATGGATTATCCTATTGAATGCTGAAAGACATCCTGGTCTTAATGGTTTAACATCTTTAAAACCCTTTCTGAAGTCCTGTCGTCTCAAGCATTAAGAGTGCGGGACAGTATATATAGTATATACAGTTACATAGGTGTGCATTTTATTTTATTTTCATTTTATCTTAGTCATTGTAGAGTAGATACATTTTAGCTAGTAGCCACTATTTTTACTGGAAATTATATTTTAGCTGCTATACACCGTATAGCTTTTAGATTTAAAATCTTCATGAATCACATCTGATTAGTATTGCAAGCATCAGCTGATTGTTTAACAAATGGTATATAAACCAATTGCTTTGATATTTACTTTGTCTGATGAAGTGACAGTAGCAATTGTGAAAGTGCTTACATTTTCTGGTTTGTTGTATTTTATTTAATAAATGTTTGGGTCGTGCAAGTTTTGTGCAATTTGTTTTGATTTGGTAAGTTCCTCAAAACCACCTTTGTCCATCCTAAGAACAGTAATCTTCATCTGTTCTGTGCTAGGGCCATTACAATAACTGTATAGAATGTAATAAGAAGTGAGAAAAATAAAAGGCTACTCCTTAGAATTGTTACTGATTTGAGTAGTGAAATATCAAAGTGTGTGAAATTAAAGTTAATACGTTATTTTTGATAATTAAGTATATTAGAAGTAATTATCTTTGTACAACCAAATCAGAGAGTAATATTAAAACAAAAGACCTAGTGCATTATTACCAGAGTAGGAAAATAGTAATGCCTTTAGGTAGCATATGTTTAGCTATGAGTCTAAAAAGTTTTCCAGATAGAGTTAATAAAAAACATGGAACTATCAACAATTTTAAGTAAAAGCTATTAAGATTTAAACTAGAGAGCACAATATATATCCAAAAACTAGTAAGTAACTCTCTGTAAATAAATAAGAACAGGTATTGCAAGTCCTGGCAATAACAAATGAAGAAATTACTAATATCTGACTTCTGTACATATTCTGCTAGGGACAACTATAAACATGTACATTTATAAATGGCACAGACAACACAGTAATATGCAACAGTTCATGGGTTCATAGCTTCATAGGTAGGTACTAGGCTATCTGCACAAAGGCATTTATAAGCCTAGCTGCAATGTGTTGGCTTTCGACACCCCCTTAGATTAGTTCCCTTGAAATTTGAACAGCAAATGCTATAGATACACAGATAAAGTAGGTTTGAATACCTCAGACCCTTATATACTGTTATGCAAACATAATGTAATGAGTTGCAAAATTGCTGTCAGCAATAAAAATGTCTCAATACATGTGCAAGTGTGATCACAACAAAATGGAAAGAGTTCACATATCTAGGTACGTATTTTAAAGGTGGTTGTGTGTTAGTCATATAGAGCTATACCTATGCATACCTAGATAGAACATTGCATATGAACTACATGTGTATACCAAAGTTTATGATTACTGACCTGAGCATGTGTATCTTAGAATAAGCTATGTTCAAAAAGGTTAGTTATTAAAGCTAGATAACAAAACAGGTATCTAGAAACTGGTAAGTAACTCTCTGTAAATTTATGAGAGCTGGTACTTTTTTTACAGATTGTAGTTAAATAAAAACCTTGGTCTTTTAAAAGCATACATATCTTACTTTCATCAAACTAGGGATATAAATAAGTCAGTTAAACTGAGGAAAGCACAATAATTATCATAAACAGAAAAGGAGAGAAACAGACAAATAAAAAAAAATATTTCTGTATGCTAAATATTTTCATTAATTGAACACATAGCAGACTTTCTGCAAACCTATCTGTGAACTTCAGTTAAAACCTTGCTTAAATATCTGCATTGTTACAAGTAATTAAAACACTGAATATGCATTTTAACAAAGTCAAAATATCATTTACCATTAAAAAAAGTTTCTATAACAATGTGCAGCATTTAGCTCTTATTTAAAGCAAATCCTTTCATTTCTTAGCAGTCCTTTTGTTCTCAGCAATTCAGTGGCATTAACTTCCTTATTCTCATCAGATAATATAATCTGAGCATGTTCAGAGGTCAAAGGTCACACTGCATGTCTATTCGTGCTGTTACAGTGTTGTAATCAGTTTACAAACAAGCAGAAAGTATTCTAGGCTTGAGAAAGAGTTCTTTTGAAGCTTTTTGATTTTTCGGCGGCAAAATTCAGCACAAAGGTAATTTAAACTCAAGAATGTTGTATGGCTCTCGTGTATAGTAAAAAAAAAAAGAAAACAAGCAGAGAGAGTTAAGTAAATCATACAGTAAAATGCTTAAAATACTTCTTTTTGAGCAGCATATCTGTACATTGTAAAGCCCTCTTTCCCCTTCCACTTCCCTCAGCTTTAATATCCTTTTTTTAAAATATAAAATTACCACTATTTACATATTAAATAAAAACTTTCTGCTATCTATCTCATATTAATTTATAGAGCCAAAAGTCTATGTAGAATGTTTGTGTGATCACAGCAGATGTATACTTTGTGTAGAAATCTTATTATAACTTTATATGATGGGTATAGCATGTTAATTGTAATACGTTTAAATGGAATTAATGTGAATCATTTTCATACTGTGTGAAGCTGTTGTTTGAAGGCTATTGTTATTTGCTGACTGTGTCTGTGAGGTTAATAGAACAGTGTGGATGGATAGAAAAGAGAGGAGAAAAAAAAAATCAATAAGTGCTGGGTAGCAATATTATGTTACCATTGATGTAATGCATAGCCTGCATAATAAATGTTTGCTGTAAGGTGTTTATATTACTGCAGCTTATTTTTAAGTAAATATTTAAACAAGTCTTTATACCGAAGTACTTAGCAACTGTATATATTATTATGCAAACTAATAGGAAAAGAATGAAAAAACAAAAGAAAGTAAGAAAAAAAGAGAGCAGTACTGAGAAATAGAAAAAGGTAATATAGAAGAAAGCAGACTTATGTATATATATATTTACTAAATAAGTAGAACGTTTGTACCTTATGATTCCATTTGTATCCTCTGTTTCCAGATGTATTGTTTGTTAGTAAGTTTTGACAGAGATGGTTATACTATTTCCCCTTAAGCTTCTTACTAGATTTGTAAGCTATAGTTATTTTACCATTAGCAACTTGTCTTTTTAGACTGGGCAAATAAAAGTCCACTTCTTCTACCTTCTCAAGTAAGTTGCTTTTCCTCATGAAGGCTGATGCTTCTTCAAGAGAACTGAATATTTTTTGACCATCCAAGAGGGTAATTTTGATTCTGGCTGGAAACATTATCTGGGCTTTAATGTTGGCTTTTTTTAAGTCTTTAATAAGTGGGACACAGACTTTTCTCTTTGTGATTACAGTGGAAGTGTAATCATTGTCAGATATTATATTTTTCCCATTGACTTGGACTGGATTTCCTGACCATGCAGCTCTTAGTATTAATTCTTTGTCTTGTGTAGATAGGAATTTTACAATGATGGATCTCACAGCTGTTGAAATTTTTTATGCAAATGTATATGACAGGGACCTGTGGGCTCTCTCGATTCTGAAAGATAAAGCTTCCGGGAGGTTTAGTATTTTTGGAAGCCAATCATTTAAGAAGAGAATCATATTATTTCCTTCCATTTCCTCTGGAACTCCATAGATCTTAATGTTGTTTCTTCTGGATCTACATTCTAAGTATCCCACCTTTTCTAGTAACTGGTTATTTTGTTTTAGTAAAACGTTTATCTGGTTGTCATTTTCCATTTGCCTGCCATCTATTTCATTTACTGATTCTTCTGTAACTGATATTTGGTCAGACTGAGTAGTAATAATTTCCTTTAACTTGTCAATTTGTTTTTTGCTTTCTTTCTTCATATTTTCCATAACCATCTCTAAATTATCCATCTTTATAGAAAGGTCTTGTATGCTGGTGGTTATTGTTTGCAGTTCCTTTTTCATAGTGCTGTCTTATAGAGATGTCTTCGAGTGACTCTTAGCTGTTTCAGTTTGTAACTGGTGACAGAACTTCGGACAGGTAATATGTTGCTAAATAATTAAAAAAATAAGATTTCATTTGATAAAGTTGTTCACAATATCAAGATAAGTAGTTGTGGAAAAATTATTCAATGTTTTTTGAGTTAAAATAGAAAAATCCTGTCAGAAAAAAATAATTTCAGGCAGACTATCAAGAAAGTGCAGATAACTCCTTGGAAGGATTATTTTTGATGCTTACAAAGGATCAGACAGACTGCTAGGGACTTGCTCTTTTAAGCAAAGACTACCATTGGATATGATGTTCTTCAATGATAAGGAAGAAACACATGATCTCATAGCTGAAAGCTACTCACAATATGGAGTGAATTTTTCATCAAACCACATTTTTTCAGTGATATTTTAGCTATGGAGCTCAAAAATATGAGGTAAAGCATTAACAGTGAAATGGCACACAGAGATACATAGTAAGCAAAAACAGCTCAGATGAAGGGATGGATATGACTACAGGACTTGGTATGGGGAAATGGGCCTATTTAATACATTTAAAAGTGACAGCAGGATTACTGAAAGAAAATATTTACTTGTTTACCTTACTGGTAAGAAAATTCAGTACTAATAAACAACCACTTGACATAATTACAGGCTTGATGTAGGTCAAGGCAGCATAATAAAAAATAGGGGTAATACAGGGGGAGTAGGAAATGGTTTGAGAAATAAAACATCAACCATAGCGAATAAGGAATCATAGAACACTAGACAAAACATTGCTGTTTCATATATTTGACTATAAATTTCTATCTTGAGGTACCAGAAAATTGGATTTTTTCATACAATCTGACCCTAATGTATTGTATTGCTTTTTTGCAATCATATTAATGCATTGCAGTGCAGAATTAATGCAGCCATCCCATTTTATTATATACTGGTCATAGATGTAAATTGCATGGTCCAATGAACACAGCATTTAGGTCCATATGTTCATTGGTATTTATTAGGCTATTGATCAATGAGGATCTTTTGTAGCCTAGCCATATATTCACATGAAGATATTGCCTCTTATATTTTAAGTACAAATTACCAGAGAAGAGCAGAACATTTACATGTTGCCCCTATCATTGAGAGACGAGGGGGCTACACCAGCAGTGAATTTGTGGTTACCTATCTATTCATCTAATTTACATTCAAATAGTGTATGAAAAGTACTTTTCCTTATGTGGAGGGGAGATGATTCTAAAGAAGTGGATTTCCTGCACTAGATATTTATCCCTCCAGTCATGTTCCATTTATGATGCAAAAGTGATTAAAATCTGTTTACTTAGAATGTAATATTGTATGGTAGGCCTGAAAGGATAGAGTCTGTTGGAGTTCTGTACACAAGGCAGAGATCATCGCTCAGTACCTCGAATGACATTAAGAAAAAAGACAAGGATTTAAGATGGTCTGCATAGTTTTTTTGATTTAGACCTTTGATTTTCATAATAATAATAATAGCACTGTGGCCATTTAAATTGTGTCAGATGTTTGGACAGGTACATACAGAAGGGTCATTATACTCAGTAATTGACCTGATGAGTGTAGAATACATTGGAATAATCACATCCTTCATCCTGGACACTATACTCTTAACAATAAGCTGTGCAATAAAAAATTGCTTTCTTACAATAGTGGGTAAGTAGTGATTGAAATTGTCTGGCCTAGTAAGCACCTACGTTCATGTTACTTCCATTCTTCCCAAAACCAAAACATTCAGACTAAAGGAAACAATTTTAAACAGCATTATTGTAAGTAGGTTTCTCCAATCCAGCCAAATACAGCTTTCCATGCATTCAGTTTATGACCATCTCAAAAGGATGGTGTTACTTCTAAACCTTTAAAGTTTAAATTACCATGCATTTCTCCTACTCTTCCTTTCTCTGCTTCTCCATGTATTATCCTCTCACTGCACCACCTTTTCACTTCCTGCATTCTGTTTCATTTTCCATAACTTCTCTTGCAGTCCTGAATCCTCCAACAGAATTCCTTCTTCTTCACCTGAGTACCTCATTTTTCCCTTATCATCTACCTTGTCTTCTTAATAACTGTCTGTTCTTAACCTCAGGAATTAACTTTATAACTTTCACCTCCTTTTTCCAACCCCTTTCTTCAGTATACCTTTTCTATCCCATAGCTCTTTTTACATCTATTTCAGATCTGCAATCTCTTTTAAGCCTCTCAGGCATCCATTCTAACACAATTTGATGTTTATTTAAATTAAGTACTCAATCATATAAGCAAGCTGTAACATGTTCCTCGAGATTTAAAGTAATGCCATCTTATTTTATGATGCATTTAAAACACCTTATTTATTAAACATGTGCAGTGCTGACATACTACAAGTGACAGTGCTTAGAAACTGACTAGCTTTTACAGCTGGAAGACTCATCATCTTCATCTGTCATAAAGGTTTATTAGTAAATTGTAGCTTGCCAGCTCTTTCTATGTGGTCAGTAAACGTACTTTATATCTCCATACATGCAGAGTCCTAGTAATTCTGCCAAACTGCTCCACTGCATTACAAACTGACAATCGCACACTGGCAGCCTGTCTGCAGATTTACTTCCTTTTATCCACACTATATTTAACAGTCTGGTGTTTACATAATATTCATTTCCCATGAACAGTTATGTTTGCATTTGCCTCATGCCCCTTCACAGTATTTGATCCCACTGATTATTAAATCAGCCTTGACATGCAGTCTTGTACGTTTCCCTTCTACTTTTCTTCAGTGATAACACGAAATGTAAATGTTTTGCAAATTCATCCCTTCAGCTTCCTTCTCCTATACTTGCTTTAGGGTCTCCAACCTTTTTACTACCTCTTTACTAATCTCTCCCTTTATCTCTATCGGTCCATCTTCTCCACATGTCTACATTTCCATGACAGATATAGCATGCTTATTCACCCATACTCATGTTGTTCCAGATAGGTCCTTGCACATAGTATGTTATTTACAAAATTATTACATTTTCTGATATATTTATACATGGGGATATGGTTCTATAACAGTAAAGTAAGTTTCAGAAGTATCTCCCTGCCAGGTTATAACTGTGATTCTGTGTATTACATGAATTATAAAAGGCTGCAAACTATTAAAGCACTAAATAACATATTGTTTTAGTAAATCTGCTGTCTGTTGCACCACTGGCTTGGTAATTATTCTCATTATTATATAATAACAATTAAACTAGATACAAAAACACGTTCAGTCTCACCACAGAAACGGCAAAAGGCTTCAGATCATGAATTACTTTATACACTAGTAATTATTCAATCAAGTTAAACACTTGATTAACTAGCAAAAGCTTATTCAAGTTCAGGAACAACATTCACAATTCCATTAGAATATTCATAATCTAAAAATTTCAAACATCATTTGGGTGAACAATTACAAAACATTGAATATGTTATAAATGCAAATGTAAATGCAAGATCTGGAAATATAAAATTAAACAAAATTAAATACAATTAAACTAGATTTAATGGTACTGAAAGGGTATTTTCATTACAGTTAGTGTAAGTGATAAAAGAAGGCTGCATAGAAGATGACTCAGAGAAGTGACATTGCTATGGCCACAAGAGACTTTTTTATGCCACACTGAAGCACTCCTCATTGAGATACCAACTATGCTAACACCTGTTGTACCTGTGTACAGTTCAGAGTTATTAAACATTTTATTTTATTTCTATCAATAAACATAAATTGTTTTCAATTCTCAAGAAGAACGCAGCTATTCCATTTCTGTGGTATAGACAGATACAGTCTTGACTGTGACCCAAGTGATCTAAGTTCGATTTGTGCATTGGGCACTTCAGATGACAGTCAAGGAGGGGTGGAAAAGAGTGACAATCATTATCATATCCATTGTGAGAGAGTGGGGAGGGTTTCTGACAGTGGTCTAGCACTCCTCCAGTGATGAGGGTAGTACTGTAATTGCAAGGCAAATATGTGCAAAATTCAGCATTGGGAGAGGGAACTAATTGACTATGTGTAGCAAAGTGTGAGATCACAAGCAGTTCCACCCAATTAGAGAGGATCAAAAATACCTAGTACAGAAGGACAGCATATGTGACACTCCTGAAGTTCCCTGCTCTGTATTTCTATTCCTGTTTGCATTCCCACCAATGACCCAGAATTCCCAGCCCTGATTGTACTACCATGAAATCAAACTTAAGAGCAATTAGAGCAAAATGGATAGGTTAAAGAACAAAAGAAAGAAAGAAGGGAAAAAGAAGGAAAGACAGAAAGAAAAAGAGAATGCTGCCTAACTATTTATGTTTATGAAGCCAGTGAGGTATAAATGATAATTCTACTCAGAGTTTCCCTGTATCCAGTTCCTTTTCTCCTTCTAAATAATCAAAAAAAAAAAACTTCTGTTCAGACATCTGGAGCCAGGAAAAGAACTTTACTAGTCTGACAAAACATATGTATTTTAAGATCTGAGGCAATATCTTTACAACTCATTTCATCTGATAATTTATTGATAAGTACAGATATTTTAATATGAATCTATCATGCATTTTTAACTCCACTGGTCTTCAGAGTGTTATGAAAAAACAACTGAAATACTTACCTGTTTCAAACTGTATTTTTGTTTTTGGATAATACAATTAATATATTTATGAAATATTCTGAAACATTTACTAAAAAAATGTTTTCTTTTAATAGTGAACCATTCCATTTATTACAGGCAAATGAACTGGGGATAGAGGCAGATTCAAACAATACATAATCTATAAAACATAAATCCAGTAACAGTAGGCTATTTTGTCTTTACAGTGTAAAGAAATTGTATATATTTTAACAAGCCAATTATAAGATAATAAGAAGACACCATATAATGAGGTCAATAAAAATAAAATGTATTATTATTATTATTATTATTATTATTATTATAAAGTAATTGTAGAGAAATTCTGATTCATTCTGTCTTATTACTTTCAAGATATTTCAGGCATTCTGAAATGCTTTTTTTTTCCAACTTGGCAAGTACTGTTTCTAATATATATTTTAGAATGTCCACTGTTTTTTTTGAAATTGAGAACTGTAAAATCATGTCCAATCTAATAAAGGTTATACTGAAAGATGTGTGTGTGTATGTGTGTGTGTGTGTGTGTGTGTGTGTGTGTGTGTGTGTGTGTGTGTGTGTGTTGTGTGTGTGTGTGTGTGTGTGTGTGTGTGTGTGTGTGTGTGTGTGTGTGTTTGCGTATGCATGTGCATGTGTGTGTGTGTGTGTGTGTGTGTGTGTGTGTGTGTGTGTGTGTGTGTGTGCTTGTGCATGTGTGTATGTGTATAAACTAATTATGCTTAATGATAAAGTATCAGGACCAATGACTCACCTACAAGCCAAGTTTCCCTGTTGAGATATATAGTTATATGGACTAAACAAATTATCCTTCAATTTTCAAACTGAATAGGTTTTTCAAAGGGTTACCACTCAACAGGTTTCTTTTGTGTGAGTCTAATAGTGCAAATGAAAAAATCCCCATGCTGGAGTATGGATTTAAATAACATCTCCAGATTTATAACACTACGTTGTCCAAATTCTATCCCTGCACAACCCTTAGAAAGGTTAATTGGCTGCCCATCACTGAGCAGAACAGGTTTCTCTCAGCCTATTTATGTATTGGTATATGATAGCTGGTGGCCACTTTTGGCTCACAAATGTCATTAGTGTTTTCTTTTGATATTTCTGAGGTTTTATGAGAATGGAACAATTTTCTTGGCAAGATCACTGAGCAAACTGGAGATTGGTGATGGATCCCTCTCATCAATCTGAAACAGTTTCTCTCTTCCTCGGTTATACTGCAAATCATGGAAAATTACATTCTGTGTGTCTTATATATCATAATAACCATGCTCAGCTTATGTGCAGTTGTAAGTGTTCTGCCTTTAGGGCTAACTATGAGTGTGCAGTAGTTAGTATTAACTATGACTGTGCTGTATTTAGTATTGTATTTAGTATTAACTATGACTGTGCAGTATTTAGTATTAACTATGAGTGTGCAGTAGTTAGTATTAACTATGACTGTGCTGCATTCAGTATTAACTATGAGTGTGCAGTAGTTAGTATTAACTATGACTGTGCTGTATTTAGTATTAACTATGAGTGTGCAGTAGTTAGTATTAACTATGACTGTGCTGTATTTAGTATTAACTATGACTGTGCTGTATTTAGTATTAACTATGAGTGTGCAGTAGTTAGTATTAACTATGACTGTGCTGTATTTAGTATTAACTATGAGTGTGCAGTAGTTAGTATTAACTATGACTGTGCTGTATTTAGTATTAACTATGATTAGTATTAACTATGACTGTGCTGTATTTAGTATTAACTATGAGTGTGCAGTAGTTAGTATTAACTATGACTGTGCTGTATTTAGTATTAACTATGAGTGTGCAGTAGTTAGTATTAACTATGACTGTGCTGTATTTAGTATTAACTATGAGTGTGCAGTAGTTAGTATTAACTATGACTGTGCTGTAGTTAGTATTAACTATAAGTGCATTGCCTTTCATCATGACTATCATTATTATCCCTGTTGTAATTACATTTGTTACGTGTTCTCTTTTCTGCTGATTTCATGCATACAGTGCTGTCTTCCCCTTGTATGATACAGTCAACAACATTTCAGACCTTGTACTATTGCTACTCAGAGCTTACTACTGAAATTGTGTCAAACTGGGGTCCCCTATATCATGGTACATTGGTACTTCTGTTTAACAGTTACATCCCATCACCCTAAACACATAGCTTAATGATTATTTTACTTAATGTGGCTACTTAATGCGTTCACTTCTGTAATATGTATACATATGTTGAAGCACATCTACTTAATCTGTTCTGTATTATTTTTGGCCATCATTAATGTAATTCATGGTGTGTGAATTGTAACTGAAAAGAATCCTTACACTAACTACTAAAGTGATAAACAGCCAATTTGCTGATGCAGAGGTTTTAAGCTATACGCTCTAGTTCCTGTGGCACAAGGCTTGATTCCCTTAGTCCTCATTTACCTACTGTGTGAACTTGAGCAAGTCCCTTAAACAGACATTGCTGCACTTGAAAAATGACTCTGTGTACAGTGGGCTTACTTGATTAACAAATGGGTATTATTATTAAGCTAATTAACAATCATGCAACTTCATAAGGGTTCTTTATATATTGATGAGGTAAAATTATGCAAAACATTACAGCTCACTCCTTAAGATATCTTTTCCACTTAATATTCACAATTTCACATGCTAATGTCTAACTACATGTCTGTGTACACAGCTGTCTCCAACCACTTACACTTACATATACTGACCTCAGAAATAAGTTTTAGTTTCAGCCCTGCACCATATTGCTGTCTGTTGATAGAGACAGTCAACTCGAGGTTCATTTGAGATATGTATGGCAAATGATAATAAAGGTAATGCTAAAAAGTATACCAGACAGTGTTCATTCATGTATTACATTCCACTGCTTATACATATGTAGATCTCCACATGTGTAGGTTTGAGTGTGCATGGCTGTGTGTGTGTGTGTGTGTGTGTGTGTGTGTGTGTGTGTGTGTGTGTGTGTGTGTGTGTGTGTTTATGTGTTAGTATATGCATATTAGTTTGTTACTTTTGGTCAAATGGACACAAGATTGATGTCTGGTAGACATCATTTGGTCTACTGATACAGATGGCTGATGTGTGTGAAATCAGCAATCCTGTGGTAGGAGAATATTCCCTTTCTCTAGGGAATGCACAATCACAGGATTCACTCTGGTATTGCTTGTATAAATTACATTTTGTTAAGTAAAAGCAGAACATGAGTGCTTTCACCCTTGTCAGAACTTTGTCAGATCAGAATACAGGTATAGATATATGGCTTTTGCAACTTTCATTTAAACTCTGTAGTTAAATAAGAACGTGCCTCCTTCAACAATTTTTTTTTTTTTTTATATTTGTGCTCAGTTCCACAGCATAAGGCATAAGGCGAGTGATGCAGTCAGTGCTGGAAAGACACGTAGAACTTCTTACTTTTGCAACACAATGGACAGGTACTGTGCCTTTCATCTTCTGTTTTGTTGAACCTGCCCACAGATTGTTTCAGATGTGCAATGTGAGAAGAAGAGTAGGCCTTAGTATAGAATCATCTCCAACAGGATGGCAACACTTGTGGCAAGGTTATGACCATAAGGACCCAACTGTCTACACAACAAGTGAAATCAAAATAAAATGAAACAGACCACATGGTCATTTGACATCTTACATGAAGCTTTACATTTTGCTAGAAGTGGGAAGGCTGTCTAGGAAGATGAAGAAAATAAGCATTGTTTCAGCAATCGACTATACATACACACACACACACACACACACATACATATACAAACATACAAATATTTCAAGCATGGGCATTAAGGCCCTTCTATCCTGTTAATATGCAAAAACAGTTATTCCCATAATAAATGTCCAGGCAATTCTTAAACATATCTAAATTAGTGCTTGCTTTAATGTAATTTGGCAGTCTATTCCATGCATCAGCTCTCTCAGAGAACCAATTAGTTCACTTTTCATTCTATAAAATCTTCTATGCATGATGTCTCATGATTCTATACTTCTTCTTTTGACTTTTCCCAGTTAGGGGTCACCACAGCGGATCACCTGTCTGCTCATGAATGGCAGTGGAGTTTTACAGTGTTGAGTTGCCAGCCCGGCACCCAACCTTCCACAGAAGGCACACACACACACACATGCACTCACACCTAGGGCCAATTTAGAGTGCACAATCCAGCAAGTCTTTGGGATGTGAGAGGAAACCGTAGCACCCGGAGGAAACCCGCGAACAACAGGGTGACATGCAGACTCTACACAGAAGACACCCCAGCCATGGATTGAATCAGGGAACCTCTTGCTGTGAGGCGACAATGCTAACCGCTGCACCACCATGGCCACCTGTCTCATGATTCTATACTACTTTCTGACAACCAAAAAACATTCTTAGAAGTAGTTGCTTCTAAATGCCCTATATATCTGAATAAGGTGCCCTCTTAAATATCTCTAAGAGACACTGTACAAGTTCAGATATTTTAGTTTTTCATAATAACTTAAGTTTTTACATCCATGGATGCCCTTGGTATATTTCCACTGTACTTCTTCCTGTTTACTCATGCTTGTTTTCTTATAAGGTTTCCATATTGTTATTCCAAACTCAAGTTTGGGTCTAGTGTAATTAACAAACAATGACTTCATCATTTCTGATTTAGTATAATTATAAATATTTTTATGCAACCTATAGTTCTACAACTATCATTAACAAATTGGTTGAAATTATTCAAAAAACTGAAGGCTGAATCTACCCATATACACAGGTCCTTACATGAATCTGTGCTGTATGAAACATTCACCTTTCAATTTATGTCTCCAAAATCTCATGTGCTTAATTGTTGATGTATTTATCAGCATATTATTTTCCTGTGCTCAAATGGTCAATTTAATCACATTCTTTTGCAGGTATGCCCTATCTGTAACACATGTAATCAGTTTAGATAATTTCAAGTAATCTGCATACAGACTGTAGAACACATAAGATGAAAAAGGTAGACCTGAATAATATAGACTAAACAAGTAAGGGCCTAGGACAGAGCCCTGTGGGACACGCTGACTATAACCCAGAATTTCATCTGTCCAATTACTGTATGATTCTTAGCATGTATTATTTGTAAGTCATGCAGCTATCCATCTTATCAATAGTGTATTGATACCTATTTGTTTTAATTAATTGATCATTGTTTTGTGTATAACCCTATCAAAATTCTATAGTTAAATCTATATAAATTACATCACAACACATTTTCATTCATAGCTGTCATGCTACTGCAATAGAACATCATGTTACAGGTGGTAATAGATCTATTTTCAACATATGCATGCTAATATATGGTTTCAAGTTCCAAACTTTCCAATACTGACAATACATTGTCTAGTATTACCTTCGCCATTATTTTTCCACAACATGAATGTAAGCTTAAGGGTCTGTATGACACTTGGTTTGTCCTTCTCCCCTTCAATTAAAGCCAGATTTAATAACTGCATGTCTGCAATCTTCAGTAATCTCCCAATCTTAATACAACCTTGTAAATAATAGATATAATGGCACTTTCCATTTTTGCTGAAGTATTCTCAGGTCATTATTATTAATTCTGTCTTCTCTCTGTGCTTTGTTTGAATCCAGTTTGCATAGCTGCTTTTCAATATAATCAAATTTGATTTCAGTATCTGTGTTACCCGGATGAAATGGACAACTTATCACTCACAATGTGGAGCCAAACTATTTTGCATAAGATTTTGTAAATATATCTATAATCTGTTGTGTCTAAGAATACATTTTAGAATTTGCACACAACCTACCAATTTGTATGTCTTTACTCCTTCCACATCTTACGCATCTATAAAATGGTTTTGTATTATGCTGAATATTTTTATATGGTTCACTATCAGAAGCCTGAAACACTATAAGCCTGAAAATTCAAAATCCCGAAAACCCAAAATCCTGAAACTCAAAATCCTGAAAACACAAATAATGCTAATATTTCACTATAAAGACACTAATATCTACCAACTGACCCAGACCCTAACCCTAACCCTAAGGTCCGTCACTATTGCACACTCACCTGACCCGCACCCTAACCCTAACTCACTTAAGCTAACCCCAATATTTGTCACTATTGCATACATGCCTAACCTGCGCCCTAACCTAACTCATAAACTTCCCTAACCCTAACATAAAACCACTCACCTGAACCACCTGACCTAACACCACAGGGCTAACAATAGCAAAGCCACAATGACGTCAGTATGTCCATTTTGTGTTTTCAGGATTTTGAGTTTCAGGATTTTGGGCTTTCAGGATTTTGAATTTTCAGGCTTATAGTGTTTCAGGCTTCTGATAGGGAACCTTTTATATACATTTTCTTCAATATTTTCTTGATCTTGTCTCACACTATGCAAAATTTGTTCGCCCACCTTGTTTATTTCCATTTTCAAGATTCTAGTTTGACCTGTTTTCCATGTCTTATATTTTTTGCATCTCACTTTAATTGAATATCTTGTTCTTGTGGAAATATTTAGTGTTGACATTATGTCTAGATCCTGATATTAAATATCTTTTTATTTTTATTTTTTGCATTCAAACAATTTATTTTCCAAAGCATTTCACATTCCTTCTGCAGTTTTTTCCACTGAATGCATCACCCCAATTAGTGTTTTTTCTTTTTTTACATAATGACTGTTTTGCTTTCTTATAAACTGGTTTTAATCTTTTGTACATTGGTTTACATTTCAATGTGGCAGAATTATCTAACAACAAATTTCCCTTAATATCCTCATGATAACTGCACCTCAACAGTTGTAAAACTTGACATGAAGTACCAGTAATTTCTTTAGAAACACAAACAATGTCTAGTATGTTTCATTCCCTGGTATTATTTTTTTACAGTCTGAAGCAATTGTTGTTCCTGAACATACATTGTGAATCATTTCCGTACTAATGTTGTTGAATTAATATTATTTCAATCTGTTTCTGTTAAATTTAAGTCCTCATCTGCTGTTGTTCTTCCCTCTTGTGGTTCATGCAAGAAATGTATGAATCACCTAGGCCATGAGCACTTGACTTTGGTGGTCTATTCACTCCAACAATTGTTATATGTTCCAGCATTGTCTTAATTGTCATAATTACACAATCTGTAATATCAGTGTTATCCTTGAACATGTAACATTCACAAGTCTCATAACAATCATTAATCCTTATCATAATATCTCCACCTGATTTTTGTTAGAATTTCTGTTACAGTAAAAACATTTGTACCCTGATAGAGCTGGTTTCCAGTCATTGTTCTCTAACCATGTTTCACAAGCAATAACAACATCAATCTTGTGGAGCATAGCAAGTTTTCCAGTAAAAAATAAATCTTTATTATTAATGATCCTAGTATTAACAACCATTAAAGATGCATCAAATGTTGCTATCTGTAACCTGTTCAATTTTCAACCTGGCAAAAATCCTGCCTTGTGTTTGTCAAATATTGCACAACCCATGGAGAGAGTATTGGATGCCCAACAGTGGCACAGTACCCACATTTGTCTCCAGGGTGATGTTAGGCCATTAAAAAGAAAACTCAATGACTGCTTGCATTACAGCTTAATTCACTGGTCTGACCCACATGGCGAAGGAGGACCAAATCTTAGAGAATGACTGATAACACACACTGAGCTAAAAAAAGAAAAGTCATCACTTCTGGTTCTTAGTAGCTTTGCATTCACAAAAGTAGACAAGTACATGCAACTCTCTGGACATGAGCCAATAAAATGCTTTGGATGGCACAGTGGTGCAGCAGTAGCTTTGTCGCTTGACAGCAAGAGGTCCTTTGGTTCAGTTATCGGCTGGAGTACCTTCTGTGTGGAGTCTGCATTTTCTCCCTGCGTTCATGTGAGTTTCCTTTGGGTGCACCGGTTTCCTCCCACATTACACGGACATGCATCTGGAACATTTCTCCCCAGGCCTCTGCTGAAAATTGGCTTTGTTCCAAGTTGGACTTTCCCAGTTAAAAATGTTAAATAAATAATAATTAAACATGCACACAAAGACTGTATTAACTAGCTTTAAAAAACTGAACACGCAACACATCTTTAGATGCAAGAATGATTGAGTTTTTATCAAATAGGTATATTTGAATTGTTAACATTATAGTTAATCATGTAATCAAGGATAGTGGAGTACTCAGGACAACATGATGTTCTACTATGCACCACCGAGTACACTCCACAAGAAAAAGTAGCCATTGCTTAAACATTTCATGAGTGCAGGAGTTCGGGTAATAGGTGCCTGTTCAGCTGTTCTAATAGCATGTCACTGCCATCCTGATTCAGCTACATATTGGAGAAATCTCTGTATGGGCATACCTGCCCTCTGCTAGGGAAAACTGTTACAAATAGTGGGAGTCACACAGAAAGCAGTTGTAGGATGAAGAAATCAAACCCTGTATTAAAAAAAGTGGTTAATCTGCCACTTATATCCTTAATCCTCTGCCCTAACTGCTGACATACGTGTTACTCAAATGCAAGATATTGGGAAGTGTGCCATCATTAGGCAATGGGAAACAGGGCTATGACTAACAGGAAGTAGAAAGTAGCACAGCTCCAGGTGAGGACACTGAGAATAGCTTTAGTAGGGTCATTTGGTGAGACTGACAGACCAAAAACAAAGTATATCATCAGAGAATGCTTTACTCTGTTTTCCAAAGGTTTACCAAAGTTAAGATCATTACAGGGTGCTGCATGCCACTGCTGTTCTGTAGCAAGAGCTTGCTTTTATTTTTGTACTTCCCCTGATCATGTAGTAACTGAAGATAATAAAACACTACACTGAGCAGGTATCTGCATATTAAGTTAGTCATTAATTTTTTTACCTAGGGTATCCATCAATGACACTCAGCTTTGATATTCACATACATTTCAATATACAGCTTTAAATAATGTCAACATTCTTCAGTTGCAAATGGTTATTATATAGAAGATCGTATGCTAAGAGAGCTGCCAAACTAATTTGGATTATGTGGGTAATCAGACAGTGACTGATGGGTCTTCCCCTCCTAGAGCCTGCACTTCTGCAACTACAAAACAGTCATTTATGAAAACAAACATAGCACTCTAGCTCATGAACAGATAAGGCTACTTATGTGATTAAATGAATATTACCAATGTATTCATTCAGCACAAGGTTTTCCTTAACATACAGGGTGAATGAAATTCTAATTGTTATAGTTCATCTTCATATTAACAATCAAGAAAAAACAGCAGTTTTCTGTTGAATGTCACCAAGCACGATAGATTCCACCACAGTTAAGAACAAAGTGCAAAACACAATTTATTAACGCAATTCCAAAATCAAGGCGTTTTCATCCTATAGCTGGACTTCATCAGATAATCTCTTCCATTATTTATTAACATCCATTATATACTTCCTTCCTTTTTAATTTTCCAATCAAAAAATACCAATTAATTCAAATAAACAAATCAACTTACTTTTTAAAAAAGCTCATTAATATTAAAATACATTTCATTAATCACATAAATACATCACATTTCTCTAAAAAACTTTAAATTATATCTATTCATCACTTTAAAATCAATTCCATTCATATTTGCAGGGGCTAGATATATTTTATATATACATGTTTATAAAAATGTTAACATTCATAAAACTTCCAATCCAATAATTTATATTTCATCAAATAGCACCATCTATTGACCATATAATTTATTGTACTCATGATTATATTTTAGCTGCCTTTAGTTTCAGTAGAGGTAAAATTGAAATATATTCATTCAAGCCTGGGGATTTATTTGCTTGCAACGTGATCTGCCACCATAATTCTCTAAAACCTATGGTGTCTTCCCATGGCCCCCCTCTGATATTATTCTTTATATGTTCAATTATAAAAAACTGAAAAATACTATCTTCACACACCTTCCTGCGTCTATACAATGCATTAGTCTTCTTTATTTTTATTATGTCATAGGTATGCTCATATATTCTTCTTTTTAAAGTTCTCTCTGTTTTATCTATGTAAAATGACCCACATTTGACACAGGTGGCCAAATACACTAATCCTTTAGTATCACAATTGTATAGCCCATTACCCCTAATCAATTTACCCCTACTCTCTATATATATATATTCTCCTTATTTGCTATATATTTACATTGGCCACATTTCCCACATTTAAATGTACCCTTTTTATAATTCAAGCTGGTACCTATATTTTTATTTTCCTTTTTCTTTTGTTCTAAATATTCCTTTATATTATTAGCATTTTTGTATACTACCCTTGGAGTATCTCTAGGTAAATCTTCCAAATCTGTAAGAGCGTTGAATGTTTCCCATTCTCTATAGAAAACTGATTTAATGCTTTGATTCAAACCATTATACTCTTAATACAAAGGACATTTTATATTTTTCTTGTAAACTAGCATTACTATTTTTTCCCATATAGCTGCCCATAGTCTCTTTAATACCTAAAATGGGCTCAAATTTTCCCATTCTCCCTCTTTCTATTTCCAATCTAACACTATGTACCAAACTTTTGTTATATCCTCTATCTAGAAATATACCTTCTAACAAGTCACATTCCATCTTAAAATCTTCCGATTTACTTGTCATTCTTGACCCCCTCACAAATTGGCCTTTTATTATATTTCTTTTACTATGTTCTGGGTGTGCACTGTTATAATGCAAATATGAATTACAGTAAGTTATCTTTCTATAAACTTTAGATGCAAAATTACTTTCACTTTTAGTTATTTCTATATCCAAATATTGTAAAACCATCTCAGAAACATTATAGGTGAATTTAAGAAAATCGGTAGTTTGATTAATATATTTTATAAATTCTTCTAATTTTTTCTTTTCCCCCTACCCAGAATATAACTATGTCATCTAGGAACCTCTTTTAAAGATTCCAATAAATGTGGAACTCCGATTTAAGTACATATTTTTCTTCCCAGTTAGCCATTACAATATTTGCATAAGTAGGTGCACAGGCTGCTCCCATGACTACTCCCTGCATTTGTTGGAAAAATTCCCCATTGAATAATAGGAAATTATTTTTAAGTACCATGTCCATCAAGCCTGTGCAAATTATTTTATCATTATGTGTCAATATCTTATCCATAAATATTTCTTCTTCAAACATATTCATACCTTCTAAACTGGGAATAGATGAAAATAATCTATTATATCAATTGTTACAAATAATAGATTTTCAGTATACATACTATTATCTATCATCCTTAACAAATGCCATGAATCTTTTAAAATAGCAGGCTTGTTAACCCATATATGTTTTGTTTTACTATCTATAAATTTGGCCAAAGGTAATGTTTTTGAACCATCCGCTGAGACAATAGGTCTCAGTGGTGGGTTCAATACATTTTTATGAACTTTAGCAATGCCATAGATAACTGGTATTTTCGTTTTTTCTACCTTTAAATAATTTAACATCTTTCCATCAATTAATAATTCACTATACATTCCCTCTAGTTCCATATCTATCTTCTTATAAGCTAAAGAAATTTCATTCCTGGACACCACTCTACATTTATTCTCTTCTCTCAATATTTGATTCATTTTTCCTTCATAGGTGATAGTGTCCATAATGACTGCCCCTCCTCCCTTACCAGGCTTCATGATTCTTATCTCTGAATTATTCCTTAACTCATTCAGTGCTTTAAATTCCTCCTTACTAATGTTTATTTCATTTCCCATCTTTTTATATGTTTTTCTAATTTCTACTTCCATAATACTTTCCACATTTTTAAGTTGTGGATGCAATGGGGGATTAAACACTGAAGATCTCACTAAAGTTCTATCAAAAAGGTGTAAATTTACATGTTTATCATTCCTACCATATATTAATTTTAAATTAACTTTTCTCAAAAATAATTTTAAATCAAGGAGTGTAGCTGTCAATTCCCCTTTTACTTGTGGAATAAATTTGAAACCTTTTCCCAATAGGCAAAAATGTTCATCTTGAAGCTTCACATTACTATATATCTTAAGATTATAATTATAATATTGTATTTAATTTCTAGCCAATTTCAAAGTTATATATTTATTCTGTGAATTATGTAGAATGAACTCTGAATATAACTTCAAATCAGCATTTGCAGATAAATGATCACTATCACCAACCCCCCCAAAAAATAGAGAGTTTTTATTTTATTTTTATTATTGTGATTGTTTGATGAGGGAAATGTTCCAAGTTCAATCAAATGATTTATATTACAGGAGGCCATTATCTATGAGTTTTATCCCATGCAAATGTTTATGCCATTTTTCTTTGTCATTTTTATGATGTCATTATCTATAACTCAAACATGGATGACAGAAAGTTTATATAGGAAAACAAGGCTTTAATGTTGCAAAACACTAGACTAAAAATTGAGACTTATATAGTTAGAATCCCTTATTATCAGTTTAATTTCATGTCTTAATTGGTACCCATACTTTCTACCAGTACCACAATGCAAGCTATAAAATGTTAATGGCTAACGTCACTGTCATTGAGAGTCAGACATAAAAATTCATTGTGTTTTTGTATGCAGTCTTTAAATATATTTGTAAAAAAATAAATAAATAAATTTAAGTAATCAGTATCAATGGCACATATCTAGTGCATGGATACCATTGAGTTTATCCACTGCTGACATAGGTTGGTAATTTTAGTGAAGTCCAACTTATCAAACAAATCTAGGCATGAGTATGTTCCTATTATCCATATGAGAGCATAGATTACTGATATTTTATAATGGCATTATTCAAAAATATTTTTTTTCAATAATACAGTTGCTTGTCTGTACTATTTCATAAATGAAGTAGCAGTTAAATATGTACTCATTACATGGGATGTAGTGCTTGTCTATGTTTTTTCTTTTCTTTTTTTTTCTTTTTTTGCTGCCATTAAAAAATGTATTAAGTATGCTGTTTTTTTCTGCTAAATATTAAAATGTCATTGCTGAAATACCATGGCTGGGATTCAAATGACTGTGAGAGAGTAACCTTAACATGTCCATGTATCTGTCATGGTAAGTCTTTACGATTCATGGATAGCTGTACTAGTGAGGTTTTCTGCTTGGGGGGACACAGAGTGGAGGGCAGCTTCACAGGCAGAGCTGCATGATAACGTGGCAGTCCAAGGGAGCAGCTAATGCTAATCAGCCATGTGTTCTCACCCTGGAATGCAATCTATTTCCATTTTACACAACTAAGCAGTTCAGAGAATCAGTCAACTGCAAATAATTTCAAAGTTGGAGGAAAATGTCACTGCAGTAAAACTCCGGTGGTCAGCCATTCTCACCTTTGGGTGTGCTCATCATGCAGGTAATTTTAACAAAGACATGGGAATCAGGGTGTTCATTAGTGTGTGCATGTGTCAAGATGTGTGTGCTCGTGTCTGTAATGGCATGAATGAAGAGGCATGAATGTGTGTGTGCATTTGTGAGTTGGCCTAGGTGGTCCCACTGAGGATTAGGTAGGAATCAAGTGTGTGTGTGTGTGTGTGTGTGTGTGTGTGTGTGTGTGTGTGTGTGTGTGTGTGTGTGTATGTGTACATGCGTGCATGCATGCAGGGGGATGTATTTGCTAATGTCATGCATGGGCTGATAGTAAGAACACTAGTGCCACTGGCTAGTTTGCAATTATGAGGCGTACTATTGAGCTGATACTAAGGTCTTTCTCATTCCAGCCATAGCTGTGTCTTAATTGTATTTTCAAACCATTATGGTAATTGGCCAGCCTATTGTACACAATTACCATGAACAGTGACCCTTTTTGGGAATTTCATGGCTTAGCTTTTCTTCAAGTATTTCCATCACATGGTATATCTTTCTTGTTTGGTGACTTTCTGATAGCAAAAGCAAGGGTGGCTTTGTCATGCACTGCCTGTGCTTAAACCCATGTCCATGGCAACATGTTCATTTTCTTTCCATGTATCGCATGATAAATTATTATATCAGTGCTATATTTTATGGAATAGACTTGTAATTATTATAGAACACGTTTTCCTTTCTTAGTATGAAATGGCACTCTGTACCTAATTGTTTTATTTATTTATTTATTTAATTATTTACACACACACACACACACACACACACACACACACATATATATATATATATATATATATATATATATATATAAAACTTTTGCATATTAGTAGTTGAGGGTGTAAATCTGCTGCTTTGCTGAACCACAAAATAGACAATGTGGCTCCAAAACTCATTGTCCTGAGTAATTAATCTTTTATTATGGCTGTGTTAAGTCTAGTTTGCTGTCAACATTTATGGCTTTGAATGTCAATAAGGAACCATTATATACTCCCCTAGTTATCTGAAAAGCAACTAAGAATCACAGATATCAGATCTGCTATTTATCATTTGACATAGGGGCTCCGGTGCAAAACAATACGGATTATTTGCTTACAGCATCATTCGATGGTTGTTCTTTTCTTAATGATGCAAACATTTCAACAGGAATGCAGACTCTAATACAAATCATATAAAACCTTGTTACTGAGTAGTGTGGAAGGGAGCTGAAAACCTACATAAAATTCTTAGGGTGATGATCATGAGGAACATCTGGAAATATGTAATGTTAACGCTGAGTTAGATAGGAAGGACAAGATGGACAATTTAAGGGACAAAGCCAGAGCTTTGTTTAAGAAATGGGGTTATTATACGTAGAGCTGTAGAGTAAGGGCTAGGCAAAATGTGCAGATGAAGTGTTGAACACAAGGTCTTGAGCTCTTTTAGAATAATGCTTCCACTTAAGTCTTTTGTGCTTACATCTATCTGTTTAGTTTCGCACCCATGGTCAGTTTATTCTACCTCCTTAATGTTTTTAAATTATAGACAGAATTGTGTCCAAAAGGATGAAATTTGTTACATTCCTAGTTGACAGAATAATTGTTTGAATCTTGCTTACGCTTTTTACCAGACCATTTAAGGGATATTGGCTGTTGTGTGGGCTTGTAAAACAATTTTGATCAGATCATACTCCGCTATCATTAGCAAGTTAATTAGCAAGTTAGTTAGTTAGTTAGTTATTTAGTTACTTAGTTACTTAGTTACTTACTTAGATAGCTAGTTTGTCTTTCTTAACCGGGAAGTCCAACTGAGCAAAGCCTGTTTTCAGTGTAGACCTGGAGGAAAAAACTCCATATCACATTTGAATTAGCTAACCGTAAAGCTATACTATAACACTCAGGCTAATATAACTTATTTGGTGATCACCGTGTTATATAGACTATGTACTCTTTACAACATGTTAAGCTCAGACACATCTATAAAGCATTGTACATACAGTGTATAAGAACTCACCCATCAATAGAACCTTCAGGGTTATTGTACAGTGGATATACATCCTCTGAATGTGCTATTAGCACACAGGCAAAAGATAAGGCTTATGTATATATTATCCAAGCAGCTACATTCACTTTAGATGCAGACCAGGAATTTAATATAGTAAAAGTGTGAGATCTGCATGTATTTGTTTGATTTCACTGTATAGGATGGGTATTAATAATGGGGCTGGTAAAAGGACTGCACTGTTATATTGACCAGTATAATTGCATTAAAATTCTAGGTATAAATTCACTGGGATTATAAACATACATGTAGAATAAGATTTAGAAAGACCACTTGCTTGAGGGTTATGTCTTCCTATAGATTTTGAACTGCAGATAAGATATCTCCAGGGACTGACTTTCACTGTTTAGCAGCATATGCAGAAGATAAGGTGTCACTACTGTAATTTTTGGATTTTTTTACTGGGTATTAATTGTTGATTTAGTGAGCACAGCTCTGTAGAGGGTGTGTTGTCCTTCTAATATCTTGCTGATGTAAGGATATTTGTCTGGGTTATAAAGGATTTTGTAGTCAGTCTTAACATGAGAAAAGACTAATAGATTAGATAGTTTAAGCCAGTTAAGCTAATAAAGTAGACATAGGGGTAGTTTAGATTGTTCCAGCCAGTTTTTTAATCTTTGCTAAGGACTGTAGATCATCTTAGATGTGTTTTATTGAAGGAGTAATACATATTAGTGTTGAGCAGATGCATTTTTGATTAGATTTGCTAAAAATAGGGATGCATTCATTTTACCTTGATTTCATCTGTCTGCAACACAGCTTTTGAAAGCTGGCATTATTGTTTTTGTGCTATGATGTGGCCAAAGTCCATGCTCTGTTGTGAAAAAACAAATTGTCCTTTGCTAGGGTAGGTGATCAACTGTATGTGAACTAGTGTTTTACATACTTTATAGATGTACCCCCATATCGTCCATGCCTGGATGGAGTACTTGAAGTACTTCAGTTTTGGCTGTCTAGATTAATTACTTCATAAAAGTACTCCAGTGTTGGCCTAGCATGGATGAAGTACTTCACAGAAGTGCTTTTCACAGAGGCTTGATTTGCTTTACCCACAACTAGGGTCGGCCTTTGGTCATCATGTGCCTTAGGCAAACGGTCTCCACAGTGCCCCCCAACACCACATAGTGCCTTCATCCTGGTCTACTTACACCATCCAGATTAGTAGAAAAGTGCCCCTGCTACAGCCTAAGGCCAGCTATGCCCGCAACAAACTGTAAGGGATAGTGATAAGTTGCCTGAAGCCCATAACAGAGTCAGATATTGTGGTTAATCATGCATTTTTCTAAGATATCTGTATATCAGGCTATTTAAGCTGGAATCCAGGATGAAAACAATGTTTATATCTAGGGACACTACATTTAGAGAAACTCTAGATCACAGAAGAAAATTATCTAACAGAATCGTTTTAGATTTTAAAGGATGTTTCCAGCTTGTCAAAGTCTATCCACATGTGGCGAGGGATAAGTATGTTATGAGAATGTCACACGTTTTGGGCATGTTTGTCTTCTCCAACCTATCTGACTGGACAAGGTGGCAAGATTGTGAATGAGATGTTCTTCCATAGGTTAATTGATGGTTTGCCTTATAAATAGTTATATATTCTTGAAGAATGAGCTAGAATAATGTCAAATTATTATATTTCTCAGAAGAATGAAGTCATGACCCCAGCCATTAACAAACTTTACAATAAGAGGAGAAAGCTATTACATGATAGAACAAAATCCCTGATCATTATTAGTAAAAAAATACGAGCACTCATAAAATCAACTAAGGCCAATTTTGAGAGAAAAATTGCCATGGATTCAAAGGACAATCATAAGGCCTTTTTCAGCTATGTTAGGAACCTGGGTGGAAACTCCCAGATATGCTCAGAATTAGTCCAAAATGATACAAAAATCACTGAACCCACAGACATTGCCAACATACTGGCAGACAGGTTCAGTGCAAACTTCACCCTCTCCCCAAAGAGAGATAACTATCCCAGCGTAGCCTCCCAGACATCTCAAAGCTGCTCTCTAGCTAAAAACACAGCATCAATGGGACTGGATGGTGTCCCCAGCTGTGTGCTACCGAGCCTAAATGAGGAATTAAACCCGCACATAAGGCAGCTGTTTAATCTCAGCCACAGGATAAGTGCCCAAGGAGTGGCGACGGCAACTGTGGTCCCACTCCACAAAGGTGGTGCCTCAAGTCTAGTCTGCAAAGCTATGGAGAGGATCATAATGGAGCTCATAAACAAAGATATAGGGGACTTACAGACATTGGACCCGACCCAGTGGCAGATCATGCCTTTTGAACTTGGTCGACTTCTTGAAACAGTCACCAAGGCCATTGATGAGGAAAAGGCAGTCCATACAGCCTACCTTGACCAAATGTAAACCCATATGTCACAAGATGGGTTGCAAATTGACAGAACCCACAGGGTTAGAGTTGCTGGCACTATGTCAGACTCCAAGCCGGTCACAAGTGGTGTCCCACAGGGCTCGGTCCTTGGCCCCTATTGTTCGGCATCTACTTCTCAGAAGTACAGGCCAACATGACTGCAAACTGGGTGCCATAGTGGAAGATGCATGGGACGGATATCCTTCAGAAGGGACTCACGGAAACAGATAGCTGGTGCCAGAGCCATGGCCTGAAGTTAAACACCAAAAATGTATAATCATACCCTTCGGCTACCATATAGGTGGCAATCCACTAAGCACAGAAGAGGTTATCTGGGGACCCAGGTTGACAGTGGCCTTTCTTTGACACTAAAGTGGTTAGAAAGACCTACATTGCCCACCTGATCATGAAGGATTCACATCCAGATCTAGTGAGGTCATTGTTTTATCAGACCAATGATTGTATCTCACCCGACATCTGCAGCAATTGGAGAGACCAAAGTTCCTAAAGGATAAAGGAATCCAAAATCTGTCATATGCTGCCAGATTGAAGAAACTCCAGCTCTATTCAGTCACATAGGTGACATGTGCCTGACATACAAGGCCATGTCCAACCCGAATTAATGGACATGCTCCACCAAAAAATCCAAATCCACCAAAACCACTAGAGCAAGTGACTTAAACCTTAGCACGGATATAAATAGGACGTGCTGGAGGGATAGATTTATCACTCAGAGACTCCTATGCTGTGGAATAAAATCCCGGTTCATGTGAGGCAGAGCTGGCTCTGTTCAAGAGAAATCTTGACCTGTGGATGGGAGATCGTGGTTTTTTAGGAATCATCTCTGTGTCACTGCTGGACAGTTTTCATATAAAAACTTTGGGCTAGGCTTATAAATGCCTTCGGGCAGATAGCCTAGTATAAACCTATGAACCTATGACTCTTATAGAAAATGCATTTCTGTTGAAGTTTCCTGTTAACAGCACTACTATATGAAATACCAGTAAAATGGATAATGTAGATATATCTCTGGGCATTAATAGTTATCCACCAAAATTGTTGTAAAATATTTCCAGAGCAAATGACCTTACTTTTGTCTTGTACAATGACTGATATATCATGACACCAAACACACATTATAGAAGAGTTCTTTGTTAGTATCCTTTATAAAAGCCAGAAAAAGCAAGGCTCCTACAATGACATTATCAGTGTCTACCTCTTAGATGATTTCATACCTTTACTAACCATGAAGAGATTTAGATTTAGAAAGTGAACATGCATATTTGCTGTGAAAAAAAGACAGTAGATAACAGACAATAATTTTACAGATCCAACTGTGTAGCAAAAGCTTCTCTTTGTACATTAGACTTGCAAAAAATCACTTTAGCTATTGTTTAAATAAGTTCACATATGTATGTATCGTAGTTGTTAACCAAGTGGGCCTACAGTTGCTTTTCAGGTGTGATGCAGGAACAATATCTGGCTAAGCACCTTGCTCAGTTTTACATAGGAGACCGGTGAAGACTGAGGGAATCAAACCCTGCACCACAGCCACTAGAGCTTGCAACCTCAACTTCTTCACCAATTGCTAAATATGTATAGGTGTATGTATTACAAATCCACATTTTGTCATCAAAGTACACTCATGCATCTCATTTGAATCTATGTGATTCAATAACATGCAATTTAAAGGGAAGAATTTTGCAGAGTAATGACAGCAGTGAAATTGCAGAATACTGGGATAAGGTAGTTTCACCTTTTCCCTGTATTATGTGATCCATGAGTTAGTATATCTATATCTATATCTATATCTATATCTATATCTATATCTATATCTATATCTATATCTATATGTTTTTTACTGGAATCTTTTTCCCCCTTTGTATTATTCTATAGTTCCCTACCTAGAGGCCCACATCCATCACTCGGTCTCCTAGCTACCTCCTAACTACACTGACATGCTCCAATAGAGCTGGTGCTGTTGCAGATCTTCAGGGCATCCTGGGGGTCTAGTCATCAACTTTGACTAGGGAGGGTTTCATTTATGACCTACCCTGTTACTTCCAGCTCCCACATGATTCTTATGACTGCCTCCAAGGGGTGGCCATGCAATGGGTGATGGGGCATTTTGCTCAGCCTCCAGAGTAGCTAAAATATGTCTCCACTCCTCCCAGTAACAATTTCTAGTGTTTCCACCAGAGATTTTTCCAGGAGACACCCCAGAACCTCACCATGGATAGTAATACCCATCCTTTCCTGCTGCTCCATCACTCACCTGAGCCAATAATCCAACCTGGGCTGCTTGGGCCATAGCCGGGACTTTATGACTCTACATCACCAGAGATGCACCGGAGTTAGCATATCTAACCTAGTGGATGATGGGAGAATTCAGTTCTCCATTTGGAGGTACAGAGGGCCTTGATCCTATGCAAAAAACAGTACAATGGAATTTTTTTCACATTTATCAATATCTCAATCTTTCCATAAACTATGATATATTTCACTTTGAATGATGACATTTTAGGAAATGGCATTTTAATGGGCTGCAAATAACCCATATACATGTATATATGTATGTATGGCTGTATGTATGTATATATGTATATGTTTATTTATTTACACTTTACTAACTGGGTTAGCACTATTGTCAGATAACACATATGCATAATTTACTTGAGTCAACATAATAGGAAATGAGAGGTGAATACCAAGCAATAGGGG
The DNA here is from genome assembly GCF_019279795.1 of Protopterus annectens. Taxonomy (NCBI): domain Eukaryota; kingdom Metazoa; phylum Chordata; order Ceratodontiformes; family Protopteridae; genus Protopterus; species Protopterus annectens. Next base: position 920,239,525 of record NC_056732.1, read on the forward strand.
CCTTGTCAAAAATATATATTTTTATTTATTTATTTTTTTTTATTTTATTATTTATTTACTCTTTGTTGACCAGGCTAATCTCACAAGGTCAATGTCCTCTTTTCAGGGTGGAGGCAAGAGATGGTATTCCTATTGACTACATGTAATTTGACCTGGCCACTGGGAAAATTCACTGACTATTTCTGAGAACTAGGTGGCATCAGAAGGCTGTCACTAATGCTTGAAGAATTCCAAGGTGTAGGGGGAAAGGAGAAAGTAACATAGTGGAGTGCTGCAGAATACTGAAATCTTACAATGAGACTTTATAAGAGTGGGAAGAAAGAGGTCTGGAAACTTCTTGCTGGAATTTGGTTGATTGAAATTAATCAAATAGCTGATGAAGAAATAAGCTGGAGTACGGTGGTGGATGGTGTGCTGGAAGAGATAACAGAGCTGGTGCTACCAGATGAATCAGGAAAAGGAGATGGATTACCAACAGGCTCTAACAGCAGACTGGGGATGTGCTCGAATAGTGGAGTAGCTGGTTTTAAAGGTAGGTGTTTTTGTGAGCAGCAAAAAACCTTGACATATGCAGACAGTATTATATTACCTTTGTAGTTTAAAATACAGGATGTAACTTCTTTAATATACATTTGAACAGAAGCTGTTTTGTGAAATTACTTTTGCAACTTTTAATTTACTTGAACACATTATGAATGGAGTGGAGAAAAAGAGCTCACTTTCACCCTGGAATAAGTACATTTTTCATAACTTAAGACTGGAATTAATAAAGAAAATGAATGTGCTATTCAGAACATTTGACCTAGCAGAACATTAGCTAAAGACACTTTTCTATCTGATTGCAGTAAGTTACATGATATTAAAAAATGTATGATACAATCGTTTCTTTAAATTAGGGGTGGGTCCAGTATGGGTGACACAGTATGCAATTAGGAAAAATGCAGCATATTTCAAATGTCTTAACTGTGAATGTGAAATAGGAAACAGCGAGTTATTGGAATAAAGCTAAAGTATGTTTTATTTTGGAGGGATTAGGTCTTTGCCTACCACACATAATGTGCATGGTACGATTCTGACCTCTGGCCAACGCCTGTGTGGTGTTTGGATGTTTTCCTTGTATCTCTCTCTCTATGGGATTCTTCCCACTTCCCAAAAACATGCTGAGTATTTCCAACTCAAATTCAACTAAGAATGAAGCTGTGGGAAGCATCAGTGACTCAAGATGGGAGAAGAGTTGTATAGATTAACTACATTGTCATTTGCCTTTAAAACCAAATCACAGACTGTATGCCACGGCAGGGCTAGTCAGTCAGTTATGTAAAATATGGCTCTAGGTGATTAGGTTGTGTTGACTAATGTCACCAAATTGGCATGGACTGGAAAAAAGCATAACAGTGCAAGGCATTACTCAGGGCTCTAGCACCTAAGAAGAAGATTAAAAAAGTGGAGATAAAGTCTCAGGATGGAAGCATTCAGTCCTCAGCAAGTATCATCCATTTTGGTAAATGACTAAAACCAGTGATAGAAAAATTTACTAAACTTGTAGAACCAGGGTCTACCCCACAACATATAGCCATATCCATGACCTCACTAATTCTGACATATCCAAAGTAATCCAGCTAAAAGGTTAGGCTATTCTTATAAGATGCATTGAAGAAGTACTTGGGTGAATTCAGGGTGAGAGGCTATCATAGTATGGTAGCTTTATCTGCATAAAATATGCACTGCTTACTCTCACTGACGTAATAACAATATAACTTTGTAATTGGCAAATCAGGTGGGCTCCACAGCCATTCCACCCCAGACTGTTTGTGTAACAGAATTATATCCAGACCAAAAATGCCCATTTCTATTACAATAGAAGAAAAGTGTACAACCAGCATTTGTCCTTGTAAAGGCAAATCTTCTACCATCTTTGCTAAAGCAGCTACCACCATTTCCAGGTTTCTATGGAGCACATAATCAAATCTTGATGAGTGGATGGGGAATAGAAATTTCAACCCAGGGATCAGTCCAGTGGCTCTACTTGATAGAGGCACTGGAAACTAACTTCAGGTGGCATGATGCCAGGGCACTTCTATGGATTAGGCTTGTAAAGGATCCAGGGCCATTAGCCTAGTAAACACCTATGAACCTATGAACCTATGGCTCATGCCAAGAGTCAGACCAAGGGTGTATACAAACTGAGGGAAGATAATACTGAGTATTAGTCACAACCATATTCTAGAAATAATCTACTGATTCCAAGTCTTCAGCACCATCACTCACCCACATGGTCTTATCCTGTATTGAAATCTAATGTCTCAATCATTGCTACGTAAATCTCTGTTGTTATATCAGTTCTTGCAGTGGGTGGCAGAGATCAATGGGAAGTCTAGACTGAAATGTTTTAAGTCATGTCAATAATAAAATATGACTTCTACAACCAAGTTACTTATTTCCAGACTTAGCTGGAAGACCGGATCAAATGAATTTCCAGATTTCTAAGTCACAATGATAATAACCCCAGTGATGATAAAGCTTTATAAAAGAATGAGAATTTCTGTTGGGTATTCATCAGTAACATCAGTGACTCTGGAATTAATATCATTCTAGATCATCCGACTAGAACATTTATAAAATGGGATTATGAAGAAGAGCAGAGGTCTCTTGTACCAAAGCTCCTACATAACTGCATTGATGGAACATCAACAGCAATCTGGAAAACAATATTACTACAACAATCTACTCAAAGTGCTTGGATACCACAATCACAATCTACACACTCGGTCATTAAAACATGACTTCAGTAATAGTATTATATCGACATAATTCAAGAACAGAAAAGGATCTAAATTACATATTTCATTGTTGTCGAGACATCTGACATTTTAAGAAATGGAAAAACGATCCAAACATGGCCAGGGTATAAATTTTAATGAAATGCATTGCAATATGAAATACAAGGTGATTGCTTTCACAACAAACCGTTGCTTCATCAGACCATAAAATACATCATCAGTACCATATTCTTCAATAGTTAAAATAATGAATGAACAATCGATCATTTTCAAAAAACTATTAAAACACAAATTTGCATGATTACTTTACATCCTGACTATGCTAAAACAATCATTTACAAATCCTATACAATACAGCCTATAAAAACTTTAGAAAAAAACATCCTAACCTATCAGTAATAGATAATGGCTGTGCAGTTATTGGACAAATCATGGAAATGTCATCACTACATTGATTAGAATCTGACGAATGTGGTGCAGCATAATATTCCCTTATCGGGTTGATACATTAAAAAAAATATGTGTTAAGAACTTCATAACATATACATTGGTATATCTCATGTTAAAAAACCTTTTGCATTAGACAACTTTCCTATTTGCAATTTAAAATGACAAGAAACGAGTTATGAACTAAGCCATGAAGCACACTCAATCGTCAATACACAAATTCATAACGGAACATCATGACCACTCTTTTTTAATCATACAATTTCCTATTTATGTATAAAGACATACTAGGATATTTTCATAGTTCATTCTATAACATAATAAAGATTATTACAAAGTCTATATGCTAAACAGTTTGGCTTTCTTTTAAAAGCATAACGACGAATCAAAAACACATACCATAAGTTTAAATAAATTAGCACTAACATCTATGATTGGTCAAGAAATAAATCTCTCAATAACCATTGATTGTATCTATTAGCATAGCTACCAATCAAAAGAATGCCCTAATGCACCAATGGTGGCTTCATCTACTTCATATTGTCCAATCAGCTATTAAATCGTATGCTACGATGTAAAAAACTTTTTATAGTTCTAGCAACCCTACACATAACAGTTTATTGTTCCGGAGAAAGAACCTACAGTAAAACTCTTTCATAAATTCATTATTTAATATATCAAGTGTTGCTATTAGCATAGCAAAACAGAATTTTCCTCTGTTAAAAAATGTAAGGACAAATAAGAAACAGATACCATAAATTCAAATCAATCAGCACTAACATCTATGATTGGTCAAGAAGTAAGTCACTCGATATGCATTAGTTGTATCATTTGATATAACTACCAATCAAAAGAATGTCTTAGTGGACCAATGGTGGCTTGATTTTCATATTATCCAATCATATATTAAATCACATGCTGCAATGTAAAAGAATTTTTTTGTCATCTAGCCACCCTGTACAGAAAATTTTATTATTACAACGAAGGGCCCTAGAATAAAACTCTTTAAAATTTAGGTAAGCATTATTTAATGCATTGAATGTTATTATCTAGTTGCTTCTTCAACCTTGCTTTCTAATGCTGGATGCGACACTTGAATGTAGATGGTCGAATAAATGCATCTGCAGATAATAATTCATAAATCCTGCTATCTTACCCTCAAATCAGACAGCCATTTTCCTACACTAATAACAATTCTATTATCCCCTTAATAACCAATACAAATTTCACATGCAAATAACTAAAAAGTGCTCTTAAAATCAGTAGATCATTATATCAATATAACATTGAGTGCAAATTGCAAGTATGATACCCTATGGATTCTGTATAATCTTAACCGCATTGCATCAATCTGGCTTCAACAGCCATTACATTAACCTTCGACATTGTAGATTTTTATTTTATTTATAAGGTAGATAGTAAATGAATAACAATAACAACTCAGATCATCAATAACACTGATTTCACTAAACTGAACAACCTATAATATGAACCCCAATTAAACATTTAAAATGCATGTTCTATATTGATGGGCATACAGCGACCTATTATAGGTAACTTGGTAGCATCCAACTACAGTAAAAGAATATATAAAATATGGCATATGATCCCATGATCATATGTACTCAATGCTAGTTATTTATTTAAATAAATGTCTGGCTTTCAAAGAAGGTTTCAGTGAGAGTATGATATTTAATCCCTTTTCAGCATCTGTCTGAAGCATTATTATCCATTTAGTTTCAAGTTGTGCAGTAATATTTCTTTTATCTCCTAACTATGGTGTAACCCCAATAGACTTTATAACCATAAACTTAAACTAATGTGTATTATTCTTCAAAATATGTTTAGCTAAGGCATTTGACTGTAACTTGATTCTAATAGCATAAATGTGTTCCCTAAGTCTGTCCTTTAACCATCTAACATTTTACCTACAAAAAAACAACTGGCAACATATACATTGTGCCAGGTATTTTATGTTATTACTATCACAGTTGGCTGTGGTCTCAAATTCTATATCTTCTTTATAACAAGATGTATAAACCCTCCAGACATATTCACATATTCAGAATAGCTACATGTACCACATGGGTATGTCCCCTTATTTTTTGTGTGCTCCACCTCAATTTCATTATGTTTATTAAATAACATTCTTTTGACAGATTTCTTATTCTTATAAATAAACATAGGTTTTTACCAACTGTCATTCTAATTTTCTCATCTGAAATAAGAATATCCCAGTATTGCTTGTATAATTTCAGTTATCTCCTTCACATCACTGCTATAATGCATCAGAATTTTTGGCTGACTATCCTGTAACCTATTTTTTTCTAATAGTATGTTGTGGCTGATCAGAGTAATAAGGTTTAGCTACAGTAGATATTAAACCAGAGATACTGCACATCACATTCTCTACCACTGAGTTCTTATACCCTCTACTGGTAAAATTTTTAGTCAGATTTTTAAGTTCTACATCAAAATCCTGCTCATTTGTATTGAGCCTGGATGCTCTTATTCTCTGGCCTTTAACTATGTTTTGAAAAATATATCTAGGGTGCATACTTTTATGATGTAATAGTTTATTCCTATAACAAACTTTACAATGTATCTTAGTATCAGACCCACCCTCTTCTTTCTTCATAACCCATACATCCAAAATTTTAATTTCTGTTAAGCTGATCTTAACATCACATTTCAAAAAGTTAGTCATATTATGTATACTCTATACATTTATTAAACTCATCCATCGAACTTGCCCAGACAAGAAAGATGTCATCGACAAAACATCAGTAGAATGGGATATGTATTGCAAACCATCCACCATTTATCACATATCTCTCTTCCAAGGTGGTCATTACCATGTTGGAATAGCTATTGGCACAGGCCTTGTCCATAGCTATGCCATATATATGTAAATAATAATTCTTTTTGCATATAAACACATTATATGGCAATGCTAACTTCATATATTCTAAAATGATGCATATAAGTTTAGGGTCATATTTACTATTTTCAGTCATATACATCTTAAGGACATGACTGCCTTCATTATTAGGTATAACAGTGAATAACGATCTTACAACCATAGTCACTAAGTATAAGAACCTTGTATCTGCTATCCTGGATGCAAATGCATATGAACCTCCTAAAGATAGGTATGCATCTCTCAGTATATATTGATTTTTATTCAAAATTGGTCTTAAATGCTTTTCAATATACATAGAGAATGGTTCAGTTAAACATCCTGCTCCATTAACAATTGGTCTTAATGGACGTCTCTTATGATCCTTATGTATTTTTGGAATTCCTTGTATGCAAGGTATTACTGGATGTTCAATTTAACAATAATATGCCAATTCCAAGGGAATAACTCTTTGATAAAGCCACACATTTATCTTATTATCTATCTGTACTTTTATTAACTTTATATCTCCCTGATTTATCTTCCTATATGTGCCTATGTCTGATAACATTGTTTCCATAGTATCCTCATAATAAATCATATCCATTATAACAGTGGAACCTCCTTTATCTGCTGGTTTAATAATAATATCTTTATTATCTTGTAAATTATGTGATTATCATTTTTCATCATGAGTAATATTACTATAACATCTTTTCTTACCTTTGTTATTATACCTATTATGCAATTATTTGGTACAGATTTGAGCAAATACCTCCATCAATGGATGTAGCACAGGCATCATTGTACTCAGTTTTCAAAAACATTATGGGAACTATATATTGTGCCATAATTCAATTTCAGCATTGCATTACGAAGAAACATGTTCAAGTCCAATGTTGTCTCTATTATGTCAGCATATTGTGAAGGGTTAAAAGTTAAACCTTTCTTTAACAATGTCATATCACTGTGTGTCATTTGAAATATAGAAATATTCTAAATTAATGACTTGACTGGATCTTCTACATTCTCTTGATGTGTGCATTTGTCCCCATTGCCGCTGATATATTTCCTCTTCATTCTCCCTTGACTTCTCAATATGCTCAGATATCTGAGCTTCCTCTGTTGAATAGGAAGGGGTAACCTCATAAAAAACTGGGTCTTATTCAGTTGTTCCAATGTTCTAGGATTCTTAGGTCTAACCACCGGCTGGCCCTTTAAAGTGATGGTAGCTTCAGAGACTCTACTTAACTCAATTGGGGTCTTATCCTGTGCATGATTCCCCTTGGTGTTAAACAGCTCTATTGTTGAAAGACTTTCATCATTGATATCTTGCTGGGATGATCTATTAGTAGGCATAGATATGTTATCCTCCCAGTGCCTTTTCATCATTAGTAGTTGGCCCACCATTAATACACTCATTGTTCTGTCCATTTCTGGACCATGCAAAAAATTTTCTTTACAAAAATCTTCAGCATCTCTTTCTAACTTCTTCACTTTGGTCTGAAGAAGTTTCCTTTCTTACATACTCACAACATCCAGTACCTCAGAAAGTTGGAGGTCTACAAGTTTATCAGGATACTTTTCATATAAAACTTTCTGTTGTGTTTTAATTGTATTTAACATCCTACTCTCTTCTTCAAGAGAGAACCTTGCAAGTAGTCTCAGGTAACTGAGGCTTGTCTCCAAGTTAATTTGTTGCCATTCCCTTAGCAGATCAGGTTGATGATCACCATAGTTGGGAATATTTAGCACTCTCAGACCTCTCAGTATAAGTTGTAATTTGCGGCATGCCTCAAAATGTTGCCATTGCATCTGATATCTCTTAAATTTAAACAGCATATCTTCAAAAGCATACATTTCTTTCTTAAAAGTGCTTAAGTCTATGCCTTTATCTTGTTCTACATTTTCATCACCATATATAGTATACCATAATAGGGGATTGTCTTTGGTTACCAGCATGCCATCCATACATTTCAATGCTCTAACACCATGTCCGTACATTCTATTTGATGCGCAGCTCACCACTGGGCCAGGATGGCAATGGGATAACAATTTGCACTTCACATTCAAATCTGATTAAACTTAAAAACAATAAACATGTACCAGCAACTAGGATGAACAGCCCAGTCTCTTTAAAGACTTCACAGATAATGAAAAACATAATACAAAATGAGCTGAAACATGGCCAGGGCATAAAGTTTAATTAAATGCACTGCAAAATGTAATACAAGGTGAGCACTTTCCTAAAAAAAGTTACTTCATCAGACCATAAAATACATCATCAGTACCACATTCTTCAATATTTAAAATAATTAAAGAATGCCCAATATCATTTTTAAAAAACAATTAAAACACAAATTTGCATGATTACTTTACATCCTGACTTTGCTTAACTAATAATTTACAAATCCTATAGAATGCAACCTATCAAAACTTTAGAAAAAACATCCTAACTATCAGTAATAGATAAAAAGTTATATAGTTATTGGACAAATCATGGAAATTTCATCACTACATTGATTAGAATCTAGCCAATGTGGTGCTGCATAATATTTCCTTATCTGATAAATTAAAAAATATATGTGCTAAGAACTTCATAACATATACTGTGATATATCTCATGTTAAAAAACTTTTGTATTAGGCAACTTTCCTATCTGTTATTTAAAATGACAAGAAATTAGTTATGAACTAAGCCATGAAGCACACTCACTCATCAATACACAAATTCATTGTGGAATATCATGACCGCAACAGGAAAACAGCTTCAAGTATCTGGGAGGAGTAGTTGAGGAGAAGGGTAGTCTGAATGAAGAGGTCAAAGCTAGAATCAGAGGGGCTGCAGCCAACTGGCATAGAGTATCAGGTGTAGTCTATCACAGAATAATGCCAAAGAAGCTGAAAGTAAGGTGTAAAAGACAGTGGTGTGACCAGCACTACTGTATGGTGCAGAAACCTGGGCAGTAAAGGCAGAACAGTTGAAGAAGTTAGAGGTGATGGAAATGAAGTGCCTGAGAAAGGTAGTACAATGCACACTGTGGACAGATGAAGATATGAGGATATAAGAGCAGAAGCCAAAGTAGCTCCAATTGCAGAAAAGATAAAAGAGAACAGATTATGGTGGTTTGGGCACATGTGTAGAAAAGCAGAAGACAATCTGGTGAGGAAGATTTGGGACAGACAGGAAGAAGGTAAGAGGAAGCGAGGATGTCCAGCAAAGAGGTGGATGGATTGTGTGAAAGATCTGTGACAGGCATGATTGCTGAAGAAGGTAGGGGTGTGGCACTGAATCGAGAGAGTTGGCAACAGTTAACATGATACCCCAACCTCATGTACTATTTCTTAAATATACAAGTTCCTATTTATGTATAAAGACATACTATGATGTCTTCATAGTTCATTCTATAACATAAAGATTACTACAAAGTTTATATGCTAAACAGTATATGGACAAATCAAAAACACATACCATAAGTTTAAACCAATTAACACTAACATCTATGATTGGTCAAGAAATAAATCTCTTGATAACCATTGGTTGTATCTATTAGCATAGCTAGCAATCAAAAGAATGTCCTAATGGACCAGTGGTGGCTTCATCTACTTCATATTGTCCAATCAGCTATTAAATCATATGCTATGATGTAAAAAACTTTTTATCATTCCAGCAAACCTATACATAACAGTTTATTGTTGCGGTGAGAGACCCTACAATAACACTCTTTTATAAATTCATTATTTAACATATCAAGCATTACTGTTAGCATAGCGAGTGCCAAACAGTATTGTCCTCTGTTAAAAAGTGTAAGAACAAATCAGAAAGAGATACCATTAATTTAAACCAATCAGCACTAACATATATGATTGGTCAAGAAGTAAGCCACTCGATATGCAATAGTTGTATCGGTTGATATAATTACCAATCAAAAGAATGTCTTAGTGGAACAATGGTGGCTCTATCTTCTTTATATTATACAGTCATATATTAAATCACATGCTGCAATGTAAAAGAAGACATAACAAAGACAATACTGGACTTGAACATGTTTCTTCATAATGCAATGCTGAAAATGAATTATGGCAAAAAGTATAGTTCCCATAATTTTTTTAGAAAACTGAGTATAATGATTTCTGTGCTACATCCACTGGTGGAGGCATTTGCTCAAATCTGTACCAAAGAATTGCATAATAGGTATAATAGCAAAGGTAAGAAAAAATGTTATAGTAATATGACTCATGACGAGAAACGATCATTACATAATTTACAATATAATAAAGATATTATTATTAAACCAGCAGATAAAGGAGATCCCACTGTCAAAATGGATGTGATTTATAATGAGGATACTATGGAGACCATATTATCAGACATAGGCACATATAGGAAGATAAATCAAGTAAATACAAAGTTAATAAAAGTACAGATAGATAAGATAAATTAGTTACTTTTTCAGAGTTATTCCTTTGGAGTTGGCAAATTATAGTTATATTGAACATCCAGTGATACAAGGAATTCCAAAAATACATAAGGATTCTAAGAGACTGCCATTAAGACCAATTGGTAATGGAGCTGGATGGTTAACTGAACCATTCTCTATATATTTTGAAAAGCATTTAAGACCAGTTTTCAATATGAAGCAATATATACTGAGAGATAAACAACACTTTTTAGGAGATTTATATGCATTTGCATCCAGGACAGCAGATACAAGACCCTTATACTTAGTCACTATGGATGTAAGATCATTATTCACTGTTATACCTAATAATGAAGGCAGTCATGCTCTTAAGATGTGTCTGAATGAATATAGTGACTATGACCCAAAACTTATATGTACAATTTTAGAATTTATGAAGTTAGTATTGTCATATAATGTGTTTGTATACAAAAAGAATTATTATTTACATGTAGATGGCTTAGCTATGGACATAGCCTGTGTTGGTAGCTATCCCAACATGGTAATGGCCACCTGGGAAGAGAGATATGTGATCAATGATGGAAGGTTTGCAATATATATCCCATTCTACTGACATTTTGTCGATGACATCTTTCTTGTCTGGGCAAGTTCAATGGATGAGTTTAATAAATTTATAGAGTATATATACAGTACGACTAACTTTTTAAAATTTGATGTTAAGATCAGCTTAACTGAAATTAACTTTTTGGATGTATGGGTTATGAAGAAAGAAGTGGGTGGATCTGATACTAAGATAAATCGTAAAGATTTTTATAGGAACAAACTATCATATCATAAAAATATGCACCCTAGACACATTTTTCAAAACATAGTTAAGGGCCAGGAAATATGAGCATCCAGGCTCAATGCAAATGAGCAAGATTTTGATGTAGAACATAGTAATCTGACTAAAAATTTTACCAGTAGAAGGTATAAGAACTCAGTGGTAGAGAATGTGATGTGCAGTATCTCTGGTTTAAGATCTACTGCAGCTAAACCTTATTACTCTGATCAGTCACAACATACTATTAAAAAAGTAGGTTACAGGATAGTTAGCCAAAACTTCTGATGCATTATAGCTGTGATGTGAAGTAGATAACTGAAATTATACAAAGGCACTGGAATATTCTTATTACAGATGAGAAAATTAGAATGATAGCTGGTGATAAACCTAAGTCTGTAGGGTTTATATATCCTGTTATGAAGAAGATGTATGAATTTGAGGCTGCAACCCACAGTTATAGTACTAACATAATATATCTGGCACAATGTATTTGTTGCCAGTCATTTTATATAGGTAAAACGAATAGGTGGTTCAAGGAGAGGATTAGGGAGCACCTTCATGCTATTGGAGTCAAGTTACAGTCTAATGTCTTAGCTAAACATGTTTTGAAGAATAATACACACCATTCATTTAAGTTTATAGTTATAGAGTCCATTAAGGTTACACCGTGGTAAGGAGATATAAGAACTATTATTGAAAAACATGAAACTAAACAGCTAATAAGGCTTCAGGTAGATGCTGAAAAAGGATTAAGTAGCACACTCTCACTGAAACCTTCTTTGAAAGCCATACGTTTAAATAAATAACTAGTTTTGAATGCATATGATCATGAGCTAGGTTCTATATGTCGTCTCTTATATATTATTTTACTGTAGTTGGATGCTACCCAGTTACCTGTAATAGGTCACTGTATGCCCATCAATATAGAACATGCATTTTAAATGTTTAATAGGGGCTCATATTATAGGCTGTTCAGTTTAGTGAAATCAGTGTCATTGGTGATCTGAGTTGTTATTGTTATTAATTTCCTGTCTAACTTATATATAGGATAAAAATTTACGATGTCAAACATTAATGCAATGGCTGTTGAAGCCAGATTGATGCAATGCGGCTAAGATTTTACAGTAACCATATTGTGTTATACTTGAAATTTGCACCTAATATTATATTGATATAATGATCTACTGATTTTAGGGGCACTTTTTAGTTATTTGCATGTGAAATTTGTATCAGTTATTAAGGGGATAATAGAATAGCTATTATTGTAGGAAATTGGCTGTCTGTTTTGAGGGTAAGATAGAAAGATTAATCAATTATTATTATCTACAGATGCATTTATTCGACCAACTACATTCAAGTATTGCATCCAGCATTAGAAAGCAAAGTTGAAGAGGTAGCTAGATAGTAACGCTCAATGCATTAAACAATGCTTACTTGAATTTACAAAAGAAGTTTTATTTTAGGGCTCTTCATTGTAATAATAAAATATTACATACAAGGTGGCTAGAATGACAAAAAATATTTTACATTGTAGCGTGTGATTTAATATATGATTGGATAATATTAAAAAGATCAAGCCACCATTGGTCTACTAAGACATTCTTTTGATTGGTTGTTATGTCAACTGATACAACTAATACAAATTGAGTGACTTAATTCTTGACCAGTCATGGATGTTAATACTGATTGGTTTAAATTTATGGTATCTGTTTCTGATTTCTCCTTATGTTTTTTAACAGAGGACAATTCTGTTTGGCACTAGCTGTGCTAATAGTAACACTTGATAGGTTAAATAATGAATTTATATAAGAGTTTTATTGCAGGGTATCTCACCACAACAATAAACTGTTATGTATAAAGTTGCTAGAACGATAAATTGTTTTTTAACATCGTAGCATAAAATTTAATAGCTGATTGGACAATATTAAGTAGATGAAGCCACCATTAGTCCATTAGGACATTATTTTGATTGGTAGCTACAGTAATAGATACAACCAATGGTTATCAAGAGATTTATTTCTTGACCAGTCATAGATGTTAGTGCCAATTTGTTTAAACTGATGGTATGTGTTTTTAATTCATCCTTATGCGTTTTAACAGAAAACCAAACTGTTTAGCATATAGACTTTGTAGAAATCTTTATGTTATAGAATGAACTATGAAGACATCACAGTATGTCTTTATACATAAATAGGAAATTGTATGATTAAAAAAGAGTGGTCATGATGTTACGCTATGAATTTGTGTATTGATGAGCGAGTGTGCTTCATGGCTTAATTCATAACTCATTTCTCATCATTTCAAATAACAGATAGGAAAGTTGTCTAATACAAAAGCTTTTTAATATGAGATACACCACAGTATATGTTATGAAGTTCTTAACACATTTATTTTGTAATGTATCAACCCGATAAGGAAATATTATGCCGCACCACATTGGTCAGATTCTGTTCAATGTAGTGATGACATTTCCATGGTTTGTCCAATAACTGTACAGCTTTCATCTATCACTTATAGGTTAGGATGTTTTTTTCTAAAGTTTTGATAGGTTGTATGCTATAGGATTTGTAAATGATTAGTTCAGCATAGTCAGGATGAAAAGTAATCATGCAAATTTCTATTTTAATTGTTTTTTAAAAATGATTAGATGTTCATTAATTATTTTAACTATTTAAGAATGTGGCACTGATGATGTATTTTATGGTCTGATGAAGCAATGGTTTGTTGTGAAAGCACTCACCTTGTATTACATATTGCAGTGTGTTTAATTAAAATTTATACCCCGGCCATGTTTTGGCTAATTTTTTAATATTTTTTCACAGTTTGTGAAGTCTTTAAAGGGAACAGTCCATTCATTCTAGTTGCTGGTATGTGTTTATTGAATTTAAGAAACTACTTTCATCTATGATTAAATTCCACATTTTTCTTTCTTTCATTCTTTCTTTCTTTTTTCCTAATTTGAACAAAGTTGAAAAGATACATTGGGGAGAAATAAAATGCAGCTGGGGTGCAAGTGGCAAAATACATATTTTATTTCACACTGACAGATACAAAATCCCTTATCTATGGTATCAGATGCTTTGTCACTGTCTGAAGGCCAAACCTTAACTTGATATTTTTTGTCTATGGTGTCAGGTAATTTGTCACCATCTGAAAGCCAAACCTTAACTTGATATGTTTGCACTGTATAAGGAGATGGCAAGATATTTATTTATTTAACATGTGTTGACCATTAAAGTCTCAATAGGACAGAGCCTATTTTCATCAGAGGCCCAGGGAGAAACACGTCAGACACATGCCTTTGGAAAGCAGTAGGAAACCAAAGTACCCAGAGAAAACCCACACAAATGCAGGGAGGATGTGCAGACTGCACAGAAGGCACCACAGTCAAGGACTGAACTTGCTTTGAGGTGGCAACATTAACTACTGCACTACTGTGCCACTGCAAAGCAAACATATTTTGTCATGCTTGCTATGATGTTCAACAACCCTATCTTATCCTGTTACACACCAAGAAATAAATTCTTCTTAGACTGTTTAATCTAATTTGAAAATTGTCATTCTGCAATTACCCTTACATTTATCTTTCAGTTAACACTCAGAATTAAGCCTATGAACTTTGTGAGTTGATATGGAGTGCATTCCTATAATCTAGAGTTTGATTCCATAAGGGGATAATAGAATAGCTATTAGTCTCAAACGGTCAGGTGAGAGCTGCTCTCTCCAAGGCAAAAAACACAGCATCCATGGGACCAGATGGTGTCCCCGGATGTGTGTGTGCTGAACTCAAACTCAATGAAAAAAAACCCGCAGTTTAGGGCAGCTGTTTCCTCACCTCCTCAGGGATGGGCCTAACGGTGGCATGGCGCAACTGTGGTCCCCACTTCCACCAGGGGAGAGGCACCTCCTCCACCCCGGAAATTACCGTCCCATCAGCTTGACAAGCCATGATCGCAAAGCTCATGAGAGGACATGGAATGGGAAAATAAAAGACATGGGAGACTTGCACTTTTTTTGCTCATTGTCGTTTGGGGGCTTTTTCAGCTTAAACCTGGTTTTTTTTTTAAAGCTGGTGGGTTTGTTTGAGTCAGTCAACATGGGCATGAGAAGAGGGTGAGGCAGTTGGCACACACTGCCCAGGCCGACACAAAGATCAACCCACAAGGCATCATTGAAAAACTCAAATCAAAAAATGCAAGCCCATACACCAGATGGGGCAGAAAAATTTGAACCCACAGGAAAACACACAGTCAAGAAGGGTCAGAGCCATCAGGTCAGTCTCCACTGTCACAAGTGCAGTGTCCCACAAGGGTCAGTCAGGGCCTCTCCTCTTGTCTCTCAGCATCTACTTTCAGAATACAAGCAAACACCAGGAGGATTACAATGACAAAAATTGCAGATGACTGCAAACTGATGGCATAAGTACATCTGACACTGACACAGATCAGAAACCCAAAGTCTTGTCTTAAAAACGAAAACCAGTGCCAACAGAA
Source organism: Protopterus annectens (assembly GCF_019279795.1). Classification (NCBI taxonomy): domain Eukaryota; kingdom Metazoa; phylum Chordata; order Ceratodontiformes; family Protopteridae; genus Protopterus; species Protopterus annectens. The sequence continues at coordinate 920,255,387 of NC_056732.1, forward strand.
ATAAGCTTAAAAGCCAAAAAAAAAAAATAGTCATACCCTTCAAAAAAAACAAAGGTTACCCTAGCTACCATAGGCGGCAGGCAACCCTAGCAGCAGAGAGGTTATCAGGGAGGGGGATACAGGTTGACGTAACACCTTTCATTTGATACTCACGCTAAAAACCTGTAGTTGAAGACCATCTTGCCCACCATCCCCTGATCATGAAGGGAAGGGCTAGATCAGAAGTCCAAGTCATCCCCTGTACTCATCACTCATCAGGCCATTTGAATACAATGCCCCCCCCACAATGACCCACAAAAGGACCCCTGCAGCAACTGGAAAGGCCAAAGGTTCTCACCAAAAAGGATAAAGGGTCTCAAAATATGTCTATCAAAGCCCCCTGGGAACAAAAACTCTCAGCTTACACTCTGCTCGATCTGCTCAGAGGTGACCTGGTGGTATGTGCCTGACATACCAAGCCTCAAAAATTGACCATGCTCATTGAACATGCTTCAAAAATCACAAGACTCAGAAGGCACAGGGCGGGAGATTATAACCTATAAACCGAGGAGGAAGAGAGAGGGAAAAGAGCACAGAGAGAGATCCCGAATGCCCCGGAGGACTCCTATGCTTAGAGACATGGGCAGAGCACCTCGCTGGCTCTGTTCCAAGAGGGATTTGACAATGGATGGGAGCTTGACATTATACCAGGTACAGCAAAACAGTGTCACTGCTTGCAACCAACTAAAGGTGGTAAAGCATAGTATCCTAAAAAAGGCATAGCAAAAAAACAAAGCCACAAAACTCTTGGGCTAATTGGGCAACGGATGAACTTGGGCTAAACCTAAATGAACCTATGCAGATTGGTTGACTTTATGGAAGCCACCTAACCAGAGTGTGCTCACCAGATGAGTCTGATAAAGGTCTATGTGGATCAGTGCTTTATCCTAGTTAACAAATGCACATAAATAAATTCTTCATACAAAAAGGTCACCTGAAAAATTAAGTGAATGCAGTGTAACTTTCTATTAAAAAATTATGTTCAGGAGAAAGCAGACTGTTTTCATTAAAAATGCAAAGAATTGTAGCAAACTAAGCACGCACAGGAGCTGGTAAGTGGAACTATCTGCAGCTTCTGTTCTTAATTTAATTTAACATAAAATCTCGTGTAACATGTAATTGACCTCCTAGAAAAAACAGCACAATTATATGAATAGCATTCACACTTTGGAATGTCTTTATTATGTATTAAATTCCATTTAGTATATTTTATATTGTGTGTGAAAATCCTTTGCTTATAGTACACGCCAAGAGAATTTCTGCAAAGTGCTACACTTACGATGATAACACTGAAAAGAACATCTGTAAAGAACTAAAGCTATTACTAATATACTTGTAAAGTGTTGCATTATGATGAATTTTGTATTCACCTCATGAAGGGATTTAATTGTTATTTTATGCAAACAGAAGCACCAGACAAAGAACACTGCCTTCATACATTTCCTAGTTTCAGCTGTAATTATGAAATGTATAACTGCACCTGCAATATATCTAACTTTTTGCCTGCTTTACTGTTCAGTAAGCATTTTCCCAACCTTTGCTTCTAGAGTGTAGCCAGTGTATACTTCTTAGTACAACAATACAATTGAAGTGGTTTATTTTGCTTGTTTATTTACTTATTTTTTAAAGCTCAGATATTTTGGTTTATATGACTTACTTGTTTATTTATTTATTTAATAAGAGGGAGCATTTTTAGTTTATTTTCCTTAATAATTTGTTTTCTTGTTTATCTGTTTAATAAAGGTAGATGTTTTTTCTATAGCTTCCCGATTAAAATGGATATGGTATACCAGTTTTAACTTGGTTAACAAAGTACAAATATATAAAATATGTGCTTTTTTATTTATCTGTTTATTTTAAATGTACTCATTTTGCACTATGTCAAAAGTAGGTTTGAGTTAAATTCTAGAAAAAAATGTATTTTTCGTAGATTGTTTATAATGCACACATTACAGATGAAATATAGGCTGATATTCAGAAAAAATGGTAAAGGCGACACACTGTGAAAATGAGCAGCAACAAAACTGTGTGGCATGACTCATGGGAGATTAAATATGGATAAGTAGTGACATGCTGCAGACAGGTTGGTCCTAATGCTCTGTAAGTGGGCCATTTACTCTCAAAAATCAGAAGGCATGATGTAGATATAGGCTCCAAGCTATGGCAGGTCATGTGATTTGGATCTAGTTGCAAGCAGGTAGTCTACTAGCACCATGGATAATGAAGTGCCATTCATGTACAACATGGGCAAAGCTGAGTGCCCATGCACAGCTTGTTACTCAACAAGTTATTAGCTATTTTCATTTTTACAAATGGTAAGGAAAGCGGTGATAGCATAGTGTAATAGGGGGAAGAAGAAGCAAATAAACACAAAAATGGACATAGGGAAGGAAAGAATGATATGGGGTGGGGGAAATGGTATTGTTTTTAGGAGGAGGACTGATGTCTTTTTTATGATTTTTTAAAGAAGGGGTGGGGAGAAAGTGTGAGAAAACAAAACCTGAGGTTTGGAAGGGAGTAAAAGAATGGCAGCAGGGGCAGACACACAAACATATATCACCTACATTGAACTACAGTGTAGGTACTGATAGAAAAGTGGGGGTGCACAGGAGGTATGCAGACAACTGGAATGCAAATAGTGATGGGGAGAACTGGATAACAAACTGGGAAGGGGATTGGCAAAAAAGGAAGGGAAATAACATCATGGGCGATAAAGTATGGTTAAGACTGTTTGCTAGTGTGAACAGTGGCAAACCCAATCAGAAGTCAGTCACCCACTGTGACTGTCCTTGTGGCTGAACAGACAGGTAGAAGGCATTGAAAGGGACATACAGCTGTGCAACCGTACAAGTCACATGATAATGTGCTCCATTTGTGAATTCAGGTGGCCAGCTACTGGTCCACCACAGTCCACACCATCATAACTACCTCTCAATAACTGACCCAAAGCAAACCCCCTGGTACATCTCTCACATTAGGAGCCTACATTGTTCACTGGAAAAGCAGCACCAGAGGCAGTCAGCGAGCTTTTCAAGTCACCTCCTGCAAGATGCTCCCTGTCACCATGTAAAACTGATGGTCTGAAGACTGCTGGAAACATATTAGGTGAGGTGAGATCGGTTCAAGACATGACATACACTTGCACTGCAACAATGAATAAAAAAGATAATGTAAACGGAGAGAAACAAGCAAGAAAAAACAAATAACAACACAGAAAAAGATGACAGCAATAACGTTAATGGGGAGTGGGTGACCAGGAAGTTGTGCTACACTTTTATACTACAGGGTCTGGAAGTGCACTCTCCAGCCAAGACAGACTAGCTGGTCAAGAAGAGAAGGTCATCACCTGCACCACATGGAACACATAGCCCTACGGAATACCCACTATCACAGCTCTCACATAAAAACACAAACTACACACCCACCTTCATGGAGGCTCTCAATAAAAATGTACCCAATCAGCAGAGACCTCCAAGACAGAAACGCACTTGTCCACCACAACACAGCACAAATGACAGGACACATAGCTCACCTCCACAGTGCACCCCTCAACCTAAGCCCCTAAGGCTAAACACTTTGCCCAATACTCTAATCGTAGGTTACTCTATTGTGAGGCACACAGATGTCCCACTCACTAGGTTGAATAAGGAGAAGGCAGCAGTGAGCTGTCTGTCAGGTGCCAGAATCTGACACATAACACATGCACTCAGGTCACTCCACAACAAGTACAAGTATGAATCTGTCATTTTCCATGTGGATGTAAATGACCTGAGATACACTTCCCTGGACTACTTCAAAAGAGACATGGTGGATTATGTGGCCCAGACAGGTATGAAACTATCCCTGAGCAGTATCCTTCCATCACCCAGAATGATACCGCAGTACAAACAAAAAAATTATTGACTTCAACAATTGGCTAAGTTTCTGGTGTGATTCTTAGGGGATCCAGAATCTCTCTGCTTGGGATGACATGATTGACAGACTTCGATGCTTTGCCAGAGATGGCCTGCATCTTTCACCACTGGATTTCCAGGTACTGTCTAAGGCTCTTGCCACCCCTATAGTGCCTTTTTTTAGGTGGTGTTCCAAAGACCAAGTTACCATGGTAATAGCTGTACATAAATGCAATCTGAGGATCATGCTGCTCAACGCTAGAAGTCTAAATCTCAAGATGCACTCATTTGAAGCACTTCTCAGAATGGAGAACATCGACATTTGTGCTGTAACGGAGACCTGGTTTAAAGCAGCAGAAAGTACCCCTGCGCTACCAGGCTATAAATCATTCAACATCTTTCGGCCCTGAAACATGGACCCAAGCTCCAAAGTTGTTGGTGTCTCCATAGTCAGAAAGGATATGCACACCTCCAGACTAGTAGCCCAGCATAATGCATCTGAGATACTTCAGGCACAACTAACATTGGGTAAGAAGGCGATCCAGGTCATAGCCTTCTATAGGTCCCCAACCATGTCCCTAGACTCTCACTCCAGATTTCTAAGCACCCTGGAATCTATCAAGGTCCAACCCAACACTTTCTTACTAAGAAACTTCAACTAACCCTCCATCAACTGGGAAAACTACTCAAGCACCAATACACTGGCCCGACGTTTCCTGGAATTCATCAGTTTCAATGCCCTGGACCAGCTCATTCTGACCACCAATATAGGAAGCAACATCCTTGACCTGGTTATTACTAACATGGATGACCATTGCTCTACACCAATAGTCAATCCCTCCCTGGTCAGATCTGACCATAAACTAATCACCATGGAAATCCACACCTCACCCCCAACCCCCGCAAAGGTAACCACCTTGAAAAACTTCTCCAAAGCTGACTTTGGGCTCCTAAAACCAGAGGTGGCTAACTTCACAGCATCCATACCAATGGAAAATAGCTGCATGACTGCCAAATCATACACCAGTGCACTGTACGAACATGCACATAAATGCATGGAACTAGCCATACCTAACAGAACCAAGACACTCTCCGCCAAAAAAATGAAGCCAATCTGGTGGTCCCCTGGCATTAATAAACTCTACAACTGAAGGAAGAAATGGTTAAAGGAAAATGTGAAGTCCCAAGACTGGAAAAACTCCCTTATTAGCCTCAAGAAAAAGTTTAGATCCCTCATCAAATCCTCTAAAGCCAGCTATGAAGGCAGAACTGTGGCAGACACTAAAAACAATCACAAAGCCTTCTATAGCTATATCAAGAACCTCCACGGCAATACCCTGATTTGCTCTGAGTTACTGAAAAATGGTACCTCCTATACTGAGGCAACAGATATTGCCAACATACTGGCCAGTAGATTCAGTGCCAATGTTACCCCTCTCTCCCCATTAAAGGACCAATCACAATATCAGAAGAATGCCAGGCACCCAGCATTACTGCAGCACAGGCTAAAGCTGCATTGTCCAAGGCCAATAATACATCTTCCGTGGTACCCAATAATATCCCTGGCTGTGTTCTACATTAACTACAAAGTGAACTGGCACCACATCTGTGTGTCCTGTTCAGTCACAACCTCACCTCAGGCTTTGTCCCTACTGAATGGCGCACTGCTACAGTCATCCTTCTCCATAAAAGAGGAGTGACTACAGACCCTGGGAATTACTGTCCCATCAGCCTGACAAGTCTGATATGTAAAGCTATGGAGCACATCATCATAGACCTGATTAATAAAGATATAGGAAATCTCCAAACTCTAAACTCCATGCAATTTGGCTTTGTGAAAGGGAGATCATGCCTGCTCAACCTGGTTGACTTCTCTGAGTCAGTCTCCAGGGCTGCGGATGAAAGTAAGGCAGTGCATACAGCCTACCTTCATCTGGCCAAGGCCTTTCATACCATTCCTCACTAAGGAATTATTGATAAACTCACCAAACTAGGAATCAACCCCTATATCACTAGGTGGGTTGCATACTGGCTCACAGATAGAACACACAGTGTGAAAGTAGTGGACTCCAAGTCAGACTGTTGACCAAGCATGAGTGGAATCCCACAGGGATCAGTTCTGGGTCTTCTCTTGTTTGGCATGTACTTCTCAGAAGTCCAGGCCAGCACAAAGGAACTCTGGCTGATCAAGTCCGCAGATGACTGCAAGCTGGGAGCCATTAACTCCCCAAGTGATGCTGATATCCTACAGAAAGGCCTCACTGAGACCAATAACTGGTGTCAAAACCATGGCCTTAAGCTTAATGCTAAAGCATGTGTAGTCATCTCCTTTGGTAAAAATTCAGTTCCCACTAATTACCATATTGATGGGAGCCCACTAAACACTGAAGGGGTTATACAAGATCTGGGGACGCAGGTTGACAGAAACCTCTCCTTCGACCACCACATTACCACTGTCTTCAGAAAGTCCTTCTATGTGGCAAATCTCATTACCAACGGTTTTGCATCCAGGAAGAAAGTGATCATCGTCTCTCTCTGCTCTTCCCTCATTAGACCAGTCATTGAGTATAATGCCCCATTTGGCATGTACCTCACTATACACCTGCAACAGCTGAAGAGGCCACAGGAGTACCTCACAAAGAGGATCCTAGGCTTTAAATACATGTCTTACATGGACAGACTCAAAAGTCTCCAGCTATTCTCTGTCTCATATCGCCTACTTAGAGGCAATCTTTGCTTGACTTACAAAGCCATGTCTGACCCAGCTCTGTTAGAAATGCTACAGCTAAAGAAATCCCAATCCATCCACACCATACACTCCAGAAGCCTCAACCTCATTACCACAATCAACAGAACATGCTGGAGGGACAGGTTCCTCACCTAGAGACTGCCCATGCTCTGGATTAAACTTCCTATACATGTCAAGCAGAGCACCTCACTGTCCCTCTTTAAGAGAAATCTTGATGAGTGGATGGGTAATAGAAAGTGCACCCCAGGAATCACTCCAGTGGCTCTACTTGACAGAGACACTGGGAATTAAAGTTAGGCTGCACAATGCCAGGGCACTTCTATGGGCTAGGCTTGTAAAGGCTCCAGAGCCATTAGCCTAGTACAAACCTATGCACCTATGAATGCAGTAAACATACAAATTGGAAAAACAAAAGTGACAGAAATGGCTGGGGCAGTGGGGCACCCTATGATAAGATTAAGAGAATATAGATATGGGATATATTGAAAGATACCATGTCACAATATGTGGCTTTATAACAATCTGGGTTCCACAGACAATGAAGTTAGGTAGAAATAGCAACAGTGTGACTTTGAAATGCACAGCCCTGTGGAGGTAACAGTGTAAGTACAGATATCTTGTATAGTGTGGCAAATGTTGGGGTTTGTTGCACAAGGTGGCAAAATGACATATAACATGTCTCAGAATACCCAGCAGAATATACAAGGGGCACATAATCCTTACAGTAATACTTCACAACAGTACAACAACTGAATGGCATTGATATCATAGGTGGAACTGAAACTGACGGGCAATGGGATGGGTACTAATTTAGTATGACATGTCAGGCACAGAAGGGCAGTGCATAGTACATGCATGCTATACCTGTCTGTTCAGCAAGCATGCGTGCATAGTACATGCATGTTGAACAGACAAGTAGAAGGCAATGGATGATACAAGTTGCAGAAAGACTCTAACAGATACCAGCACCCTTTATTGTCTTATTACATTGAAGGCTAGCACAGTCTTCAGTATGAGGTCACCATCAAGAATAGATAACAGTGTCACAACAGTAGCACAGTTACACATGCATTTATAATTTAAATGATAATAAAGCAAAGAAGAACTATAAGCAAAGGTTACAGTATTCTGTGACTGCAGACCAAGGCAGTGTTATTCAAAACAGACATAGCAGAGATATGCAAATGTGAAAGCAATTTAATATGCATACTTGGAGCCCAGTAACTCTTGTCTGCTTCCACTGGGAGGAAAATATGTTCTCCTGAATTTCATCAGATGCTGAAAGACACAAAAAAAAAAAAAAAAAAGCATTAGCACAGCATAGGCATAGAAATCCCCAACTGCTTCATGATATGCAACAAAACCTAATGTGTAAAACCAGTCTCAAGGGAGTCATAATTCACACCACTATACAGACCCTTTCTCTCTAACCTCTTCTTCCCATTGGCAGAGAAGGTCAGAGTGTTGTTTCTTCAGTTCAATGTAACAATGCCAACATTACTCACCACTGGGGTAGATGAGTGCCAAGCATCCATCTCTTTGGCCCCTCATATTACTCCTCCAGCTGATGCGACCAGTGGTTCAGATCCAGCAGGCAGAGAAAGATCTTTGTCTCCCTAATATACTGTGCAGGAGCTCTTCCAAAATCATCCCTTCCAGAAGCCATAGCACTTGCCAGAATTATACCAGCTGGACATAATAGCTGACTTGTGTCAATGTATATCGAGAAAAGCACATGACATGGTGGTCCTCCACATTGCATGACTAGGCAGTCATGATCTGGCAGTTCTGCATCATTCTTCCTAGCTGGGACTAGGGGCAATACAATTGGCTGATGGGGATGCCCTCATAGCTGAGAATGTCTATGGCATGCATAGTTGTGTATATGCATACCATGCTTTAATTATTTAAACATGTTCTCACCACATCACATTAACAAGTGTTAACCTTCTCATCCATACCAATATTACATCTAGTATTTTCAATGTTTTTTTGCAGAACACAGTCACTCCAGAACAGCTTTCATTTCCTAACATTCATATTATATTTCCACCCCAAATTATTCTGTTTGCAGTTTTTCTTCACTTGTCAGGAAACTTACATCCTCTAACATAATAACATCCACAACACATTCAACATACAATTCCTGTACCTCTATCCTTCTTGCAGTAGTAATAATACTGTTCACATTTACTGAAAGTACTCCAAATTTGTTTTTCCATCTTTCTAAGTGGAGGGAAATGAGGTTTGGAACAGACCATTTTGTCCAGGGGCATCTCAATGGTGGAGGGCTAGTTAGAGTTGCAGTATTTGGGAGGATAGGGATAGGATAGGGTTAAATAGAAATGGATGTGGTTTGGGAGGAAGTGAGGTAGGGATAAGGAGGGGCTTAAAGGTTGTTAGGCAAATGTAGCTGGATTAGGAGTCACATTTTGGTGCGAACTTGCTAATGACAGGGTTGCATCCATGATGATCGGGATGGTGGTGTGGTAGTCAGGTAGGCCTTGGGATGATGGTGGTGTGCATGAGGGAGTCAGTGAATGAAGGGAAGAGATTTCTTTTTTTCTCTGCTTGTCAGATTGTGGGATATCATTTTATTTGCTTTATTGGTATAGAGTATCCATTGGCTTAGTATCAAGGTGGTGGGTTTAGCATACTTAGGTTTTTACTGTTTAAAACTCTGGCTCTTCTAGTTTGAGAATGTGGCACATCACTTGAAGTGTGTCAAAGGCTGCTGCAGTTACCCTTTGCCTTGTGGGATTTCATGGAAGTTGGTGTGTTTGTGGCAGGGTTTAGCAGGCAAAGTTTCGCTGTTGACTGGGCAGCTGTGGTTTTGGGGTGGTTGAGCCAGTGGTGTAATTGGTAGCGGCTTCTATGGCTTCAGTGCATTCAGATGAGCCAGACTGTCTGTTGGGGTGTTTTTGCGGGCCTCTCTCTGTTGCGAGCTGTGGTGAAAAGCACTGGCTGTGGTTGTTGTGAGTGGTTTTCATGGACTGAGCCAGTTTTTGATGGTTGTTGCCTGGCGTGTCTCTTGACCGTACAGATTTCCACTGATTGTCCAAGTTTTTGGATCATGCTTTGGGCGAGTCCTCGGAATTATGATTTGTTGAGGACTTGATGTTGATGAAAGTTTAGTAGGTGGTAACTTTGTTGTATGCTGTGCTTTATTGCAGACGCTGGAAACCCCTTTTGGTTCCATGACCCGGTGCCGGGCCGCCATGATGTTGTCCTGTGACACAAATGTGGAGGCCATCTTGCAGGCCCTTCACTTGCTCATTGTAAAACAGAAAAAAAAACCCCAAAAAAACCCTCCCAAAAAAAAAACAAATGAAAAAGGAAGGGTGTTGTTGAGAGAGTTGCTGAAGGGGGAATGTGTGGAGCGTGGTTTGTGTGGGTACTTTTCCTGCTGTATCTCTTTTTTGTCGGTTGAGAGGTTGGCATGGGTGTTCATTGGTAGTGAGGGTGTTGTACCTAATTAGTGGTCAAGGAGGTTGAAAGAACTGAGAATTTCTTTTTATGGGTTTAAGGCACAGCGTGAGGCTTGCTGGAGGTAGCACGGGTAATATTGCATCGTGGGGCACCATCCAACCTCACCGTGAGGCTATGGTAGGAATTTCTATAAGCATTTGCCTCATTCTTCAAAATGTTTATCCAAGTCTGTATTTCCTTTGAATCTCAAACAGCAAGCAGTACAGGAAATGAAAGCAAGAATAAGTTATAGGTACAGCAAGGTAATCCTATTTCAGCAATAATTTTTAATTACTTAACTTTATTCAACGGTAATATAACTCTTATGTCCTAGTATTCTACAACAACAATGAATGCCAACAAAGACAAGCATATGTTTTCTACCATTCTTGTTTGGAATTCATGCCATTCATAACTGTTTAGTTCATCTGCTGGAAAACTTTGCTCCAAAAATAATTCTGTCGATTTTTAAACTTATTACTGAAAACATTTTTATGACGCTTTTTAAATTACTATATTTATGATGCCTTCTATGAAGAGTAAAGTTTGCCCTGACTAATTAAGTTAGGCCACATGTTTCTCAAAATGAACTTTGGAATTTTGTTAGGAAGCTGTTTTAGAAAGCCCTGTTTTTACGTTACTTGTGAGACTGAGATGTCCAATGAAAAAGGTAAATTGATATAAAAAATACACTGATTAACATATGTATGGTTATGCATATATTTAATTTCAATTTTTACGGCGTATTACAGAGTATATGAAAAAAAAAAGATATTTTTTACTTTATTGTGTTTCAAATACAGCGCATGGGAAATGAGAGTAAGCAGTAGTAGTTTTAAGTAATTTCATATAGGGGATCACATCACATAGGACTTCAAGCTTAACCCGTGCATCAAGAAGGCCTGAACCGCTGTAGGGTATTTGCACAGGCTGTGAAGTATAGGAAAGTGCTGTCCGGTGCCACTCAGGAGTGGAGTACTGTTGGACCTGAGGGGGGGGCTGGTAGGGCAGATTGTTGCAGAAAGTCCGTTTCTGTCTCTCAAGCATAACCCTCAGCTGTTCCTGATTTCTTAATCACTTTTAAAGCTAGTGAATTTTGGAGGAAAGGTGGTGAATTACACTGAATGAATAATAAGTGTTATAGACTGCAGACACATGCAGAGAAATGTACAGTAAGATACTTATGTAGTAGGTGCACACAATATGGAACAGCCACTATGCCTACAGTTAACACCCTAACAACTGGACACTAGATGAGCCACCCATAAAAATGACATTCGGTGCCTGCAACATATACTCACAGAGAGATCATAGAACAAAACACCACACACAGGTTTGCAGAAATGGAAAATCTTTATTTGTGTACTATTACAGTTTTATATGCCATGTCATATAGCTGTTCAGACACTGACATCCATATAAACAGAGTAATGCAACTATGACAGTAGTCTGGAAAGGTTTCACAATTGTTGCTGTCCAGGCCAAGCCTTCCAAATTGTACAATAGTGAAGACAGACTGGGCCACAGGATACCACATAATCAACAGTAAGTGATGCAGGTGTATAGTTCAGCAGCCTCTATCTACACTCTTTACACAATCACTAGGTGGTAAAGACTTCAGTTGACCAAATGGGATGTAACTGTTGCATAACAAGGCATAACTGACACTATCACAGGCACACTGGCAAACAGAACAGTCTGTATGGCAGGAGGCAGTAGGCCTGCAGTAACCCACTTTATGTAAGTAATGACAAAATAGGTGAAATGTATGGTACTGTACATCCAGATACCTTAAGGCAGCTCACCCGATACCCCCACATTTTGTAACAGCCTAGGTTATGTATGGTGCATTCCCCCCCAGACTCAATAATGCAAGGCCATATAACACTGTTACATACACTGGCCTCTAGAGTGCATATGGGCACACATTTATTGTGTAGGTAAAGGCCACACAAATATGGCCCCAGCCCCACTGTATGTGTGGGGGATACAACAGCAGTGGACTGCTGGCAGGTATGGCAGCGTTATGTCAATATGAACATGTGTAATTATCTATATAGATATCTGGATAATCATATGTACATATGTATTCACTATATGTCCTGAACATGGGGTGTAGCCCTACCTCAGCCCCTATAGTCCCAATTTCATAGTGCAAAGGGATGTCAGGTATGTATAGCAGGTATATCAGTAGACTATTGCTACTGTAATAGGGATTGCCTTCACAAACACAGTCTGTGTGGGAGGTCACATCTGCTTTTCACATGTGCACCATTGGCAACTGACAGACACCCTAAGGACATCATAGTACAGTACCGCTGCAAGCACGTAATGGTCCTGTGGACTACAGCAAATATATTGGCCAATAGATGCAGACATTTTGACACACTCTGTACACTCCAGAGGTGTACACAGGACCCCTTAGTGCAGAACATGTGGACCAAGCCTGACAATATGGATGTTAACAGCCATGTAGATGGGTATAACATAACAACTGGTATACATTCGCCCCCATAGGTTATGCATTCACACACCCCTGTCTGTCCTGACATATAATAACTACTGGTAGAGAGGTGCCATGGCAACATACTGCCCACTAGATATTGACATACATCTGTACAGTATCCCACTGCTCTGTCTGACATACATGACATAAGGGAGGCCCAGCAGCAGTACATCTGGCAAGTATCTGGACATGACATCTCACTGGGTAAGTACACTAAGCTGCTAGGCATGTAACAAAGCACTGTGCAGGCTACAGGCAGTCTGGCTCAGCACTGGCCTACATCTCCTATGGTGGAATGCACATGCACGTGCATATAAAGCAGGTTCTATAGGCATGTCACAGCACAGGGTAAGATACACCTGTGTGAAAGTACATAACCAAAACCAATGTGAATACAGCCACAGCCACATATGGTAAGCTAGCATAATATTACAGTATATGGACTATCTGTCCAACACCCTGCTCATATGTGCCACTCACACACTAACCCTACATATACTGGGCCGCTACACAGTGTGGCCTGATGCCTGTCTGTGGTATGGGACATGTGTGGGTATGTCCTTACAAACATGTAAGCCTATATGGTAACATACAGTGGATCAGCATGTAACATCAGATAGAATGGGAGCTAGAACAATGACATCTACCACAGTCTGTATACAGGCCAAGGTGCATATTAACAACACACACACTGTCGACATTCACCATAAGTACACAGACTTCAGTACTGTACAAACAACCACAGAATGTCCAGGTTATGTCATCAAATATAACCCCTACTGTACATAACATGTGTAGCAGTCTGATATATCACTGGCTTGTTATCAGATATGATGACACTAATTATAGTGTAGAGCACATATGCACCTCTTACTGCATGACATATGTACAAAGGTTGACAGAGTTGTTGCTGAAAGCACATACACAGGACTAATATTGACATTTTGTTGTGATAACATCATGCATTTACTGTTGTAACAGGGTTTGTCACAACATATGTCCTCTGAGGGATATGAAGTCAGGAACTGTCACGGCTTTCATCATCTACAGACTGCAATCCTCACACTACCTTCTGCAGTTCACAGATACATGCTCTGTGGGTAACACATGAAATAAAAGGCACCACATACTGCCCAGTCTGCAGATGACCCTACAGATGGGGAGTCCTCATAAACATAGAACTGACATGGCAGGTATTAATACATGTAGGACAGCCATATCCGCACACACCCTGTTAAACCAACATTACTCTGAATGCAGTATAGCAGCACTTACATTCTGTAGTCAGGTCAGGCACATCCCCCTCCTGTGTGTTGGCCTATTTCCACAGTGTATGTTGTCAAAATTAAATCCCCCTTCCATCTGAGATGCTGCTTGCCAAACAACAGATCGAGTTCCTGCTCACAGTGAATGAAAATTGTATTTATTATTTATTTATTTTATTTTTTATTTTACATTTGTTGACCAGGATAGTTCGACTGGATACATGTCCAATTTCAGCAGAGGCCCGGGGAGAAAAGCACCACATACGAATAAATATATATACAACATATACATAAAAAAAAAAAAAAAAAAAAAAAAAAAAAAAATAAAAAACACAAAAATTAAATAAACTAACCTAACAGTTTAACTACAGTTCGTAATACAGTTCATTAAAGTAGAAAAAGAAAAGAACTTTCTGAACGAAAGTTAATTTCAGAAAATGCCCAACATCAACATGATGTTCCTAGATAGTGAAGTGCGTTTCCATGCAATTGGCTATGGGAATGTTACCACAGCTGTTCCACATGCAATCAGCTAGGGGAAGGCTGCACTTCATGCAGAGGCCATCAGCTGATTATGAGCATTACCTAAAATACACATGCTGCTGCCTAAGCAAAGCAGGTGTAGGTCTCCACAGCCACCAGTGAGGGAGTGAGAAAGGCAGACAGAGGCAAAGGTAAGTCATTGAGGGGTGAGAGAGTAAAACTTAAGCATGTTTGTGTTACACCCCTGCCAGCACAGGGTATCAAACCCCTGATGACTATGTAGTGCTATCACAGTTATATGCAGTTATTGGATGTGCCACAAAGGTTACCTGGTGTGCAGCCCTCAGAACATATATGTGATGGTGAGTGACATCTGCAACAGGGATATAGTAGGTATACAGCAGGTAAAGTACACGTGCCTGTCCGCATGAACAGGTGTCAGCATCAACACAGCCACACTCTCACTGGGATGCACACATATTGACATACTTGGCAGGGCCAGGTCTACAACTCATCACTAGTGAGATTGCCACAACACATTACTGGACAGATATCACATGCACCACACGGGTCATATGGAGGTTATATGGGAAAAGGGTATGGGGAGGTGTCTGACATCAGACAGCATGCTTCAGTATGCCATCGGGGGTTGTAGTGAGTGTGGATGTGATCATATGCATCATACAACACACACACACACACACAAACACACAGGGTGTCAGTACTGATATGCAGGGGTGCATTTCTGCACAGGTGTGTGGTGGTCGACTGTGCCAGATGGCTATACAAGGCTAGATGATCAGGCCACATGAAAATATCTGCATTGTGGCTCAGGGATGTAGTTTCTGCATTTGCCACATAGGTGGGTATTGTATCCCCCATCCAGTCACCTGGGTGACTATTGTGTGTGGCCAATGCTGTGCATCACTTGCCATGTATGTGTTCTTTAGTCCATGACATGGACGGTGCCTGGGATGTGGACACCTCCCACATGCATGTACAGTGACATGTGGAACTGTACCTGGGGTGTCTGGCTCATGATGTGTACACAGATTATCATCAGCTGTGCCAGTCTTGGCCATATGTGGTGGGAACTGGTAATGGACAGCAGGTTTACCCTGCACCTACATTAATAGAATGCTAATGGCATTCCCTGGTGTCAGTGGCATTTGTCCATACAGGGCATGTTTTTCAGGCATGGCATGTCCTTTGTGGGTCACATGTGATTGCACCACAGGCGTTGCAGGTGTCTAGTGGGGAACATGGAGAAGGTGCACTGTCTGCATGTATGTGCCTACTGTACAGATGGACAGGGTGTCATGCCCTCTGTAGCCCACTGCAATCACTCCATAGTTACTATCAGTGGCCAATATGCAATGTACTACCCACATATTGGTTGTTGCCTAGGCATGTGTGTGTGTGTGTGTGTGTGTGTGTGTGTGTGTGTGTGTGTGTGTGTGAGTGTGTGTGTGTGTGTGTGTGTGTGTGTGTGTGTGTGTGTGTGTGTGTGTGTGTGTGTGTGTGTGTGTGTGTGTGTGTGTGTGTGTATGAGACATGGGTTGAGAGTGTGCTCTGGGTAATACTGGGGTTGCTAACTGTGATTGCCTGGCCTTGATGTCACATGTATGGGTATGGACTTGCACCCCAGCCTCTCGGCTGTTTTAAATCTGTTATCCCTGTACGGTGGACATTGTGATATATACCAGGGCCACCATATAAGAAATTTGCAAAACCCACTCTCCGTTGGGCCCAGGTGTCACACACTCACTTTCACAAAGGATATGAGTTACAAGCACACACACACACCTGTCATGTCTGGGAGTAGAACCCCTACCTAAAGAATTTATTACACTACAGCACTACGCAGCTATAGTACATGCCACGGAGATTACCGGAGTACTCCTTCCCCAAACTAATATATCACACTACAGCAGTATGCAGTTATAGGATGCACTACAGAGATTACTGGGCTACAACCTTCCCAGTGGTGTATTTCTAGATGGATGACATCAGCAGCCTTTCCAAAGTTGAGCATTTGAATTGTAAGGAGTGTGACTACCCTAAAAAGTATTGCTGTCTAGACAGATAGGGACAGACAGACACACACTTGCAAAGTCTGGGATTAGAACACCTACCTAATTAATTTATCACACTACAGCAGCACACAGTTATAGGATGCGCTACAGAGATTAGTGGGCTACAATTTTCCCTGAGGTGTATTTCTAGGTGGATGACATCAGCAGCCTTACCAAAGTAGTGCATTTCAATTGTAGGGAGTGTGACTACCCTAAAAAGCATTGCTCTCTATACAGACAGACACACACGCAAACACTTGCCAAGTCTGGGATTAAAATTCCTACCTAACGAGTTTATCACATGACAGCAGTATACAGTTATAGGATGAGCCATGGAGATTACGGGGCTACAACTCTCTCAAAGGTGTATTTCACAGTGGATGACCTCAGCAGGCTTGTCATAGTAGGGCTATGGGAAGGGCAGTGTGTGTGCATGGACCATAAACCATTCATCTAGAGGTTGACACACCACATGCAGGCACACACAGGGTCATATTTCACACGTACGTGTATACAGATGCTAGATGACACCTTCCTTGTACAGTCATGTTGCACAGCTAGCATGTTCACCACATAGTCTGTACTGCTGACGGATACTGGTGGCTAGTATCTACAGTGAGTGACATCTGAACCTCATGTGGTTGTGGCCCTTTGGCTGTGTGCTGGGTGGGACAGGCCTGAGTGGCTCCTTGTCACAGTCATCCTCTTCCACACATCTATGTACGTCTACATTTGGCTTATTATAGTGTGTCGTCCTTAGATATATGTTAGTATTCCTGCCCACTGTGTGTGCAATGCATGTGTGGTGCATACTGAGGAACGTCTGCACTAACATCTGCGACTGCCTGTTATGTCTGGTCCACTGGTGTTTGCAGACAAGGCCTTCATGTGTTTAAGTGTGTGAGCATGCCCAGTATGACTTTTCAGTGTGTTGTTGACTGAAATTGCCTTCATTTCTCTAAGTGTGTGAGCATGCCCAGTATGCCCGTCTGTATTGAATGTGTAGATCAAGTCCAGGTAGTCTGTAATGCAGTGCTGACCTATGTGTTGTAAACCTACAGATAGCATACTGTTTCTGCAGGGTATTCGTTGATCACATGGCATTCACTGTTACTACATTTCTACATGGGATGGGGGGACACAGGTGACTATTTCTACATTTATATACAGGATTGGGGGGGCACACCTGACTGTTACTACATGTCTATATAGGATGGGGGCACACCTGACACTTGTACACATTTGCTATGACTGTACTGGTATGTCAAGTACTCCATTTCATTCTGCAGTCTTACCTATCATGCTGCCTAGAGGCATACCAGTGTACTACAGATCTTAGCTTTTATTTACCTACATATTAGTTTCAGACTTCCTACCATTCAGAACTGACATCCCACTGCCTGACCTGCTGTCATCTGTCTGTGTAGGCCTGGAGGGGGCGGTTACCCATAGGCATCATTCAGAGGCCATAGCACAGCCTTTGTGTTTGTCTACACCTGTCCTGCTGGCTGTGACTGTTTTTTGGGTATGTGAACCCCCCTGATGGCATGTGTGTGTGTCACTTACCTTGTGGGTGTCCCAGTATTGAGGGTAGTGCTGCAGAGCTGCCTATGTCAGATGCACATAGTACATTCCCTAAACATGGTTGAGCACAGGTAGTGTAATGTTTGGCATCCCTTTTACTGTATGTGAGAGTCAGAGAGAGTTGTCATTCCCTGGGTCCCTCCTAATGTCAGTGTATGTGCTATGTGTTGCCTCTTTGCCAATGCCAGGGCATACTGGGCATGCCTCCTTCTGCCTGCTGGGACAGGCTCAGGTTGTTCCTCCTCTGAGTCACTCTGTACCTGTGTAGGCCTTGGCAATGGTGGGGGGCTGTGTGGCCCTGCCCCGTACTGTTCCTGCTGCAGCTGTTTCCGCAGAATCATATTGTGTAGCATGGCACATACAAGGACAATTTGGTCACATGTAACTGGTGAGTACTCCAAGGCTCCACCGGATGTGTCCAGGCACCGAAACCATGACTTGAGCATCCCAAACACATGCTCTACTATAATTCTGGTCTGTGCGTGTGCCTCATTATGGAGTTCTTGTTCGGTGTGTGTGCATTTCTGATGGGTGTCATCAGCCACGGCTACAGTGCGTATCCAGCATCCCCCACTAGGTGACCGTCAGGGATATCCCCATTGGCAAATCTCAGGTACAGCTGCATCAGATGTCAGATGTGGGAATCATGATAGCTTCCATGACAGCCAGCACACACATTCATTATTATGCCCTAGGCATCGCACATGACGTGGCAGTTGATGGAGAGGAAGTCCTTGCTGTTGATGTAGGCCCTACCCTGCTCACCGGGTGGTGCTTTGATGCATATGTGCGTCCAGTCTATAGCACCCACTACCTAAGAATATTCTGCCATTTGGTGGAACAGTTGCATATTGCTGGCCAATGTCTCATGGGTATTGGGGAAATATACGTGCTCACCGACATGTGCTGACATGACATCCAGGAAATGGTGGAGTACCCTGGAAACGCCAGAAAAAGTGAAACCGGACAAGTACAGCACGGGTACTGACTGTTTATTTAAGTAGTGGACGTTTTTAGTGGTTTAAGTTTGGAGTACCCTGGATGCTGTTGCCTGTGAGATCTCCATCATATCCCCAGTTGGCCTTTGGAAGGTACATGTAGCTAGTATTCTTAGGCCTACACATACCTTGGTATCCACTGGGATGGGTTCCCCTATGCTAGTTCTGTGTGTGAGGGCAAGGCCGGCACAGCTCAACAATTTGCTGTAGGAGGCTCCTGTCCGCCCTATAGTGCTCCACTATCTCCAGCTCATGTAGCCCCTGGTAGGTTACCCTTGGTCTGTACATGCTTCTCTGTCTCCTCACTGTGGGTTGGTCGACAGCATTCACATTCTCACCACCCACAGCCTCTTCCACAAGTTGTTGTATGATAGCTATTGCAGCCCCTATCATTTTGCTGTTGTGAGTGTTAAAAGTTCCCTGCTTGTTTACACTGATGGTGTAGAGAGTGGGAAAAAACAGAGGTGGTGTTTGCATAGTTTATAGTAGTGTTCTTGGCTGGGCTGGTCTGCTGCCTGTGTAAATGGCTGATTCTGATGCATTTTACCTGTCAGCTATGCTAGTTCTCCTTGGTTAACTTCCTACTGCTGTTTTCCCTTCCCATTGCCTTCCTGTTTAAGCCCAGGGGTGCGTCGCGCAAACAGAGTGCACAAATATGCACACTGCTGCTATTTCCTGGTTTAACTTTTTTTTTCTGCCTTTAAATCTGGTGCGTGTTGTGCACACCCGTTTAGGCATTTTAAAGAGTGCTAGGCTGGTTTAGACACACTAGGAGCAAACCGAGCTACAGGTCTCCAATCCATTTACAGTATGCCTGACACACCCCCACATGAGGTCACCTAACTCCTAGGCTTGCACCAAGCTACTCCTACTCTTACACTGTTGGGATCTGACTCACATGTTGGAAAAACTGGGATTCATTATCATTCCCCTCATTTGCATAGGATTGCCTGCTAATGCATAGTTACATGTCTCACACTGAGCCTCCCACCTTAGCAACCACTACTCACTGGCCATGTTGTCTTCTGCCTGCCATTGACTTGCATGGCAGAATACTGATTTTAGTTAGAATGCTTAATTTAGGTTTATTTTATCCCCCCCATCCTGGTTGCACACTGTTGCCCTATGCTTAAACAGCCAAGATCGGCTAAAAAAAAAGAGTTGATTATTTTATCTTTTTCACTGTTTGCAATGCCATTGGCCTTATACTTGGCCATTGGCATGCTTACTAGATGATATGCATTTTGGATTTTGCAGATATGTACTCAGTTACTAACCAAGTACATTTCTGCAGATTGCACTAGTTCGCTTCCTGGATTGCTAAATCACCTCATTTGCATATATTTATCCTGCGAATGGGGTGATTTGCATACAGGGGCTTAGTCCATGCAGGATTAGTGCAGGAGCACTCGTGCATGCCCCTGCAGGCTATTCCTGGATAGCAAGGCAGACATATTGCCTGCTGGAGCTCCTGCACTGATCTTGCATACTGTGCAAGCTATAGAGGATCCGGGGGAATGTCTGTCTATTAGTGTCACTTTTCTTTCTTATTCTCACATTTGGTTTACTCCTCTTTAAAAAAAAAACAAAAAAAAACAGTTTCACTTGCAGTTTGTTGCTGCTCTCATCTTTTTGCCTGCTCTTGCTGCTGCAACAAAGCCAGACTCCGCCTCAGTTTGCTGGTTTCCAATTTTACTTCCTGTCACTGCTGCACATGTTTTAACTGCTGCATTCTCTGCTACCACATCGCCTAATTCCTTTTCCACATTACCATCCTCAGTACTTCCAAAAAAGTTATCTGCTAACTCATTTAGTGAAATAGCAGTACCGTCACCTGGCCATCCTACTAGAATATTTTCCATGGAACGTCATCTACAAGCCTTCTTGGTGGCAGTTATGTTATTTGCAGTGCTCCAGTCTCCAATGAGACAGCTAAACACTGCTCATTTTTATCATCCAGTACACAGGAATCTATCTGCATTCTGATACCCCATATTGAATAATTTCTTTCTCTGATTTCTCCTTTTCCACATCCAAACTTTTCATAGCTTTTCACTCATACTCTTCCTCCATGCTGCCACTTTTCCTATGCTTCTTCCTTGCTGTAGGAGCCCTGGGGCATCATCTAGCAACTCCAAATAATAGTGGAGGTTCCCCAATGCCTTGCACAAATTTCTCCTGGTGGGATTATCTCAGTCATCAAAGGATAAATAAATAAATAAATAAATGAAAATGATGACAGTGTACACCCCTACACTATTGGTGTAGTTTAGCCCTGCCTCACCCCATGCATCTAAAGCCAGTGGTACAGTTAACACACTGCCTCCCTCTCCCAGCATTTCTGAACTGGTGTAGCCTACTCACTGTCATAATCCCCAACCAAATCTACTAATGACCCTAGCTGGTAATCAGATTGGGTCAACTGATTCATAAAATGCTAGGCATATTATAGAATTCTTTTTTTTCAATAAATCTTTATTAATTATCACATATAACATACGCAATCTTATATTTATATAAATGAAAACCAAACAAAATGGCACCATTTTAGTTGCAAACATTATACATCACAGACACCACTGAAACAACTGCAGCTGGAAACATTATACATCACTTATAATCTATCCAGTCATTGTCAGTTAAGCATTATATGGCTCATTCAAATCCTGCCACTTCAACCTCGTCCCTTCTCTGCATATTTCACAATTCCCATTTTTTCCTTTGTAGTTTGTTCCTTCCCTTTTCTAAAGATCCCAATTCCAGTTGTTTTATCTTTATTACTATATTCATTACTAGCATAATATAGAATTCTTGAACAAGGATCTCTGGATGCACTTAGGAATAATATTCATTTTGTTTATTTGCATGACAACATTTTGTAATGGATATTGGAAATATGAATATTCCTGTTATAGAACATATTTGTATCCCAAATAAAGTTAATTTCTAAATTATAATACAGCTTTATGTATAGTAACTTCTATCTATATACTAAAATATTTTATTAACATTAATTCTGTTTTTTGGGATATTCTCCAAAACTGATAAGTTAGTTGAATAAATATGTAAAAATTTGTATGTAATAGAGACTTTTATGGATTTTTTTTCTGTAGTTGAAAACAATTTGGATGGGATGTTTTGAGATAAGCTTATAAAATATACTGCATATTTGTAATAAATCACATCTTTAAGGAAAATTATCGCTTGTGAATATTGTGATTACATTTTCATGACCAGAGTATGGATGTTAAGTATACGATAAAGTGCAGAGATCTTTGAGTACATTTGGATGTAAAAATGAGACGGTATTTTGTATACTTGTATGAAAACTTTTCTAAGGGATGATTAGAACATTAGCATTCCACTAATGGAATGTATGCACAGTGTTGCTAAATATTTTTATGTGACGATTAAAATTAGAATTAAAAATAGTTTGAATGAATGTAGAAGGATATTTGATTTTGGATTTTCTTCCAGCTTTTTTGACAGATTTTCTTATACTCATAAGCTATTAGAATCTGTAATGGCATTCAGTGCTTATATAAGAAAAATGCATGCAAAGGAGCATTTTATAATTTGTATGTATTTTTTGATTTGTGGTAGGATGCTTTTACGACATCTACCTTTACCTAAGTTGGGTGTATATGGAGATAGCTGGTTAGAAATTGTTCATGTTTAATAACTGTGCAAGGAATTAGGGAATTATGCTATTTTTAGATTAAGGCTACACAAGTATTCATGTATAAATTGAGAGAAGAATTTTGTTTATTAGTTTAATTGTATCTGTGTCATTTTAGCAGAAGTCAATTTATATTAATGAATGTTAGAGATCTGTGTATGTAATATAATCCTTTATCAAAGTGTCTATGCTCACTTTTGAGTTTTTGAGGATAAATTAGATTTTTTTAAAACTAAGTGTGGAATCCATACTCCACATATTAAGAGCCCCTTAGGTGCTACAATTCTATTTGTCCATATCCACCTCGAGTCAAGAACTACACAAAATATGCCATAATAACTAGTTTATTGAGAAGAATGTTGTAAGCACAATACACTGAAACAATAAATGACTCAACAAGGAATGCAACAATAGCTCACAAAGCAAGAATTTGCACTTTTAGACAGCATGAAATCAGTCACTCTTTATTAGTTGCCCTTAAATACAAACAGCACTATGTTCCTCCACTCACTCTGATCACTCAATTTATGAGGTAGCATGCCACTACTCATCTTCTTACTGCCCTGACAAAATAGACCACAGCAGAGAAAAGGGGAGAAGAGAAGAGGGGCTCAATCTGATCCCCTGTTACTCCACCTCACAATAACTACCAAACTTATTGGGTTTGGGAGGGATTTATTAAAGCAAACCCACACCAGAAAGAAAGTAACCCTCCCCAGCTTAACCTAAAACCCCTAAATCCCTCCCCTGACTTATCACTTCCTCCTTAACAGCTCTTCTTCTCTCAACTTAATTCTTCCCTATTCTCATTCTATCCAGCTCAGATACACTTCTATGGCTAAACATTTCCTTAACCTCTGCTTCCTGTATGCCCACCCAATTTGACACCAACTAAGGTGTCTCTGGACAAACAGGTTTACATGCAAAAGCAAATAATAATTTATCCATTTCCACCTCAAGCCATTAGCTACACCACATATGTCATCATGACAAACTAATAAACACAGTTCTCCTCTCAATATATTCATGAATACAAGTTTATTGACAAGAACATTGTAAACAAAACACATTGAAAGAAAAAGATGATTCAATAAGGGATACAACAGTAAATTACAAAACAAGAATTTGCACATGTAGGCAGCATCAAACCATTAAATACAAGCAGCATTACATTCCACTGCTCACTGTTACTACTCAAATCATGAGGCATCTTGCCACTGCTCACCTCTCTACTGCCCTGATAAAATCCACCATAGTAAGGAAAAGGGAGAACAGAAGAGGGTCTGATTCTGAACTGCTCATACTCCCCGCATTAGCCTGACATGACAGAGTCTCCCACCCCCTTCTCATTGATCCTTAACCAAACCTTGAAAAAGTAATGCTATATGTACATTAATGAGATCCAAACTTATCTCAGTCAAGTAAATCCCATCCTTCCAGTGCCAGATCACATCCCCTTCACCAAAATCCCTATGTCCAATCACAAACAAGCTTAACTTCCATAATGTCCTAGCCACTCTGTGATTGACAAGGTACCTTCCTCTTTCAAAGCTCAAAAGCTTATCAGCCTGCCACCAAAACAACCTTCGGACAATATCCATCCACATTATCAACATCCTTGGGCAATTCTGTTTTAACCTCACCAACCCACCAAAAATCAATGCTATAAACCTCCTTTAAGGGACCCACCAAACATCACTGCCTCCTATGTAAAGCAGTAAAATGCAAGGAACTACTTCTGATGCCTGAGTATGATCCAACTTATCTGGAAATGTCTACCACCTGAGACCTCTAAAACCATGCAATGGCACTCTTCACCTGCCTTTGGTGAAACCATCTTTCTCCTCCAGGTTGTATCACTGCTGTCTTTGCTGTCCAAAAAACAAATAAATGTCCCATAATGATAATGTTTCCACCTGCAAAAATAAAAAAAATAAGAAAGAAAGAAAGAAGAAAAAGAAAGTAACATAAAATAAAAAAAATCTGTCAACTACTCAACAAACATTATTTTATATAATGTAAAAAAAGCCTGAGGTGATCAACACCCTACTCTCGTGATTACTTCAACAGATTTACCTTATTCTGCCAAATCACATGCTCTCCTGATCTGAAATGAATGCGCAGAAAACCTGACCCCTGCAATAGATTGACTGTCCAATACCTCTTTGACCACTTTAACAAACTATCCAGCCTGTACTACCCACATTATGAACAACAAAATCCCTTGCCTTTCCTCAATACAAGGTCTGAAACTGTCTACCCCATACTACTGGACATAACAACCTTTCCTTATTTCTAGACATTGCTATCTGTTTCCTAATTGATCTGTCTTTGAATGCTGTAATCAAATCAGAACAGCCAAATCCATAACACACACCTCCTTCCACAGCAATTCACCTACTCTAAAAGTCTCCATTTACATAAACACTGCCAACATTTCCCGAACTGTATATTTCAAGAAACTTCTTGACACTAAGAGAAAACCTCTTAACAACACTCTGACAACTGGCTTAGACAGTGAAAAATAACCATCCTCCTTATGCCTGATGATCCTCTCCCAACCTTTCACCATGCTACTCACAATCCAGGCCATTGTCACATCCTCTAAGCCTGCCAACCTAGCTTCTCTGCTAAGCACAGATTGGTGTACATTGATAGATCTGATCACCTTGCCCTGACAGCACCTGTGCATTAAATATGATATCACTAACAACACTGACCATTTCCTATCCTTTAAAGGCAGCAAGAAATGATGAGAATGAAGTTCATGCTGCATTGTACATTTTCCAAGTCAAACCCGACCACTATTACTCGATTAACATGACCAGCTAAAAACTTCCAATCTTCCACACCTGCTATGATATATTGTACTGGTTCCTTTTTTGTCTCTGGTGCTAAAGTCTGAAAACTGCAAAACTGAAAGCATCAGAAGCTGTCAGCTATATGATTTTCCTGGGCAGGCACATGCATAGCTGAAAAATTTAAATTTATTAGGACACTGCAGCAGCAACTTCTTTAAAACCAAAAAACTAATGAAGAATTAGCTGTATTTATAGCCAAAACCTGTACCACCACCTGATTGTCAGATAAAAGCATCACTTTCTTATTTCTCAATCTCTCATTCCTAATAACTGACACCACCTAAAGAGGCATGAGTTCCAATCCATGCATCCAGCTAAACCACTAGCCATCTGGCTACAGACCAGTCACCATCATAATAAGCTCCCATGCCATGTGTCCCAGTAGCATATGTAAACAAACAAAGCTCAACATGAATGACCCACACTTCCTGCTAATAAGAGACTCTGTTAGAGATGGCAAGAACAAAATGACCATAAACTCAAATTCTCCTTGACCACTTTAGTGACTCCCACCCAATGATGCTTGCTTGCTTTGTCCCCATTTCAAAAGCTTAGCAGTATATTTGCAAAATGTTCTACCTGGCCCAGTTGCTGTACAGGCAAAATTCAGTAAACCAAGCAACTCCATCACCTCATCAATTCTGATTTTCTCTCTTCCCATAACCTGCCAAATCTTACCCTTCAACTTTGTCTACTTATCCTGAGGCAAGCAGCACAGCTTAAAAACATCATCCATAGTCAGTACTAAGAAATTCAACAGTTTACTCTACCCCTCCAACTTGTCCTGAGCCAAAACACACCCAGTTTGGTACGCATTCTTATAAAGGCCAACAAAATGATAACCCTGTATCTCGTCCCTCATCTACCAGCAGGAAATCATCTAAATAATCAACCACCCTGTGACCAGTTAATTGCCTCTGTAAAATCCACTGTAATGCTAACCTGAACTTTCTCAAATGCAAATCATGCAACTGCACATCCCATAGGCATGCCCATATAAAAATAAAAAATTAAACTTACCATTCAAAGACATCCCCAAGAACAGTCAGTCAAATTGCCTGACCAGCAACAGCCTAAATGCAGCTTCATTGTCAAGTTTCACAAGCCAATGACTGCCAAACTCATTAATTAACCCTACCGTATCATCAAATGATACATGTTGGACTTGAACATGAGCACTCTAAATGGCATCAATAACTGATCCCCCTTCAGGAAACAATAAATGATGAACCAGCCTAAACTTGCTAGACTTCTTCTTGGGCACTAAGAGGGGAAATCTGAAATCCTTGAATGGGTGTCTCCTCATAAAGGCCCAAAACTCTTCCTGCCTCTACATCTTTTACTATTAACCTGTGGGAAACATCTTTGTTCCCCTTAACTAATCACAAATTTCAACTGACAAAATCACTATGCCACACACTAGCTTTTATTACAAAATCAAATTGGAAACCATTTATAAGTTCCATTTCTAACTCCACATCAGAAAAACTTTCAAACAGCAATGCTACATTAATCAGATAGTGGGAATGTCTGCTTCACTGATGTCCGGCCATAGGGAAAATCTCCCCTTTGTCCTAAAAAAATTACCCCTGCCCTGAAAATTATTCTTAACACGAGCTTTGTCCAGAACTATCCTGAGGCACAACCGAGGCCTGGCCAACCCAACTCCCATCCTTACACCAGCATTTCAATGCTGTGTGGGATCCCCCACAGATAGAGCAGACATGCGAAAACTGACATACTGACCAAAACATCTGCGCTCATTAAAAAATGACTCTCTCTCCTAGATCTGTCTTGAACTCCAGCACTCTCTAACATAATTTCCAAACAAATATCCACATGCTTTACCTCCCACTGCAAGGATTTTCAACATCCTTCCAGTTACAGAATATCTGATCATACCACAAACAAGCATTTCTAGCACCCAATTGCTGTGCCTCATGGAGACTGAGAAAATATGCCAAAAGCAGCAGAGCCTGTGATGCATACTTCTCTAAAACTATTGCTGTGTAGTACATAAAACTCAAGAGTCCAGTTCTCCCAAGTTCATGCCCTAAAGTTTTCCTGCTGCCTCCTCCCTAAGGCTACTAAAGCAGTCAACAAGTCCTTTGCCCCTGGTACTTCTGCCTCTACCAATCTCTGCACTCCATCCACATCAATCAAACTGAGCACCATACCTCTGAACCTCTTAGAGTGAGGAATCTGGATAAAGCCAGATAAAAGTGGTACAAATAGGGACAATTTTGAAATACTGATCTTACATACTTAGAAAGTTGATAGAATAACAGCTTTTGCATTAGCATGAACTTACTTAAGGGTATGAAGTCTAAAACTCAAATGTCTGTCATTTTCTAACTGCAATCTTTAATGATTTGTCTCTCATTTGCCAGACAGCCACAATTTTATGAATACCAGACCAAAAATATAAGGCAAAAATCTGGATATTCTGTGAAAATCTGTACAGTTGAGAGGTTTGCTGAGAAGATCAACATGTTCCCCTTTGCAAAACTTCTCCGTAACTGCCATGGTAATATGCAGTGTAATAAAGACCCCCACTGCACCTGGCAAGAAGGACTGGGCAGCCAACCATTCCCCTGTCTGATTTACAAACTGACTTGTGCTCACTTCCACAAACTGATTTACCTGTCTCCCCTCTTCCTCAATGACTGGGTCAAGAACCACTACCACATCATTAGCACCTACCACTCCCACCTGCCTCCTCACATTGTGCACCTGCTCCACAAATCTGAGCAATTTCCTTATTCTAGTATGGTCTGACTCATCTAAGCCTTGCAGCACCTTACTAACCCTATATACCCACGCCACTTTTGTTGTCAACCCAACTTGCACATTTGCTCCATAACCTACTGCCAAAGTTCTGCTGGCCTTCTCCCTTGATGTTGCCGACTTTCTTGTCCATTTCACACTGGAACTGCCCATCTGCTGCTCAGCCTTCTTATGCTTCCTTCAACACCTGGACTAGTTCACTGGTCAAGAGGTTGCAGCAGCCTCTGCAGTTGCCTCTGCCTCTTTGAATATTTCTTCAACCTGCACCACTATCTGTGCTCATTCCTGCTTTAAAGACCTCACCAGTGCCATCTGACAACAAGCAAACAACAGCTATTACTAAACATATATACCAACACAGTACCCCCCCACTCTACCACAGCTGTATAACCCATTCTTAAACTACCCAGAGTCCCATGAGTTCTCAGCCAAATGCATACCAGCACCTCTTCAAGGATGCATTACCTCCCCATTACTCATTTTCTCTCTTGCTCTTTTTTTTCTTTTTTTCAGATATTGAGGTAACTGTTCTGTGTAAAGGCCAGCCCTGTACCCTCATCTTGCTTCTGCTACCCATAGTTCCACCTAAATATAGATCTAGCTGTAATCCTCCCACCCATCAAGCACCTTACCCTGGCACCTGTCCACATTACTATTCTTCTTCTGAATGTCTTTCTCTCTCTCTCTCTCTCTCTCTCTCTTGTTTTTATTTATTTATTTATTTATTTTTATATACATCACTAAGCTGACCTCAGCAACTTGGGAAACCATTCCCATACTAGGAACAAACACCTGAAATCAAAGCCATATCAAACTTCCAACAACCTCTCGTGAGTCACATGGCACAAACTAGTGCTAGTTGCAACACTATTCACCTCTGCCTATCACCAGTTGGCAAGGCAATGTGCACCTAACTTGTACCTGACTCATAAGAACATAACATGCCTCTCTCTTTATTTTTAATTATTATTATTCCTATAATTGCTATTATTTATTTTATTTTTATATATAACACATCCAAGAACACAGGAGTTTACCTTTAATATCTCCCTTGGCCAACTCCCTGGGCTTACCAAAACAATGCAATACATGTCTTTTTTTTTTTTAATGACACTCTTTAGAACCTTCAAAGCCACTGTAAAACATGAATCTCCATGTCTCCACATCACCAGAAAACCCTGCATTGTAACACTTTTATATTTTAAATAAAGCCTGATTAACACACAACTCATGTGGTCTGAGACATAAAACATTCAGAGGATAATCAGAGGCTCAGTAACTGATATACCACATAAATCATGATACCTTGTTACATCATTTTCAATAATTTGGTATTAGACGTTCAAAAATCAAGTCAACAATGGGACATAAATAACAACATATGCATCATAGAGATCTGCATGGTTCTACCTCATAAGTTCATTTGCAGTACCTCCTCACTGCATCAGTAATAATATGCTTACACTATGCAAAGTTCCTTCTGGTCAAAACTGATTGTACAAATAATTGAGAATAGCTGATACCCTTCTTGGTAGAAAAAACAGCAATCCTGTAAAAAAGCCTGATATCAAAAGATTTTAATTATTTCACACCCTACACCAAATGAAATACCGCCAACAAACCATCCAACTAGCATAGAACTGCCTGGTCTCACACCACAGGGCTAGGGTAAAGCACTTGGACTGACTATACTGCTCTCCACTGACCAAGCACACCGTTGCACATGACAACTCTGCCATTCAACATCATAGCTAACTAATACAATGCTAGTTGCATTAGGATCTAGCACAGATACACTGACCACATCAGCTACTGATAGCATGGAGACCTTGGTATGCACTCATATTTAAGGAACATGGATAGTAATCTTCAAGTCTCATGATCAGTGGACACAACTGAAGTGCAAACTGTTATATCACAAACTACCCTGCAAAATGAATACTTGTAAACATAAAGCAAATATAATAGATGACTTCACACATTGTTGTAGTCTTCAGTTAGGTGGCCTATTTAGCATCTTACACTACACATACAGTTGAAACAAAATACCCCATATTTACTACTCTACCCCTCCTAACAGCTAAGGAGTCTATCCTTTGCCATGCGCAATCCCTTGTCCCCTCTTCTTTTACTTATTTTACTATTACATTTTTTTTATTTTATTACCTAAGCCTCACTACATACCCAATAGGGAAGGGGTTGGTGTAAATAGGGTAGTGGTTGGTGTAATTGTTAAGGTCTCTGTCCCGCAAATGTAAGGTACAGATTTTGATTCTCACCTCTGGTTATTAGCTAGCCTTGTAACAGTCTACATTCTGATAGCTTAGTATTTGCCTATGAACCCATATCTTTTGGTTGGGGTCTGGTATAATGATTAAGGGTTAAGGTGCCTGACTCACAGATACAAGGTACAGTGTTTGATTCTGGGGAAGGAAATTGGCGAGACTTAGAAGAGTCTATTAAGAAAGCTAGCCTAGTTATGAGATTATGAAACCATGAATTTAAGAAAAAGGGAAAATGAAACTTTTCACCTGGCCTGTCATATGTCCCTTATGGACAGAGGTAGCTTATAAATGCCTGGTCCTCAATGTCCTATTTGTATACAGGGCATCATTATTTTTTGGGAAAACATGGCTAAGCCTAGAAAGGATCCCAGGGTCATTAGCCTAGTAATAGTCTAGGAATCTACGAATCTATGAATCTATGAATAAGAACCAAGTTGCCTGCAACACCAACAGGAGACTAAACTCCTTACTGTCTCATGGAGTATTTACTGTGCCTACAACTCCTGATCTCTTGAAAGTGGAAAAATGTTATTAAAGTAAACCCATGACAGAAAGAAAGAATGTAACACTCCTCTACTTAACATTAAAAGCCTTAAACCCCTCCCATGACTACTTCACTTCCTCCTTATGAGCTCTTCCTCCCTCAACTTAACTCTTTCCTGTACATCACACCCTACCTTCCTCACTTATACTCCAATGACAAAACAATTTCTTAACCTCTCCCCCCTTTACCCCCTACTCCATATGCCATTTACTGAGGTGTCTTTGGACAAACAGTTCTACTCACAAACAATATATTTTAGACAGTATAAATATTTTCCCATTCTGATCAATCAATCTCTCTGATCAGTCTCTTTCTATCTATAATCATAATGAAAAAAAATACTATGACATTCTCACAACAACTCAAGGCAGCTTACAATATTTCATATTTGCTCAACCCAGAAACAAATAATTCTGTTGAAATCAACTGGCTTATCCTGAAAATTGTATATACTCCCCTCTCTGAAGAAAACAATACCTTGTTGCAAACCAAAACAAAAGTCTTAGGGGGAAATTCAATAAAGTCTACATGGACTTATTTTCTGTGTAGGCATAGTGGCACAGTGCTTACACGGAAGTAAGCAGATGTGCAATCCAATAAACGGAGCTGAGTGGCAAGCATGAGTGTGCAAACATGGAAGTGTCCATGGCATACAAATCACATCATAAGCAAGTGAAATGCATGCAAATGAGGGTGGCAGAATGATCCAGCAAGCACATAGGCAGTCCTGCAGACCCCATGTTGGTGTCCGTAATTGGATGTGAACATGATACCAAGAGCTGTACTAGTACACTTGGAGTATTAGAAATAGCATAGTGGACACAGATATTTGCAAAACTATCCACCATGTGTCCAAAACCATATGGACGATAATTTAAAATGATTTTATTTTTTTAATACCCTAGGTATGTTTGTGCGGTGTGCCATAGTGAGCAAACATACCTTTATGAAAAAAAAATATATAGAAAAAACAGAATTTCTGAGTATGCAACAGTAAGTGGACTCTGTGTGGAGTATGTACAATGTTACACAGCTGTGGTTGCTAACAAGGCAGGGCCTGTATGCAAACAAGCTGGGGTTACTGAATAGCAGAAATGGGTATCTGTGTCTGCAGATCCCATCCATGTAGGCACAGAACCTTGCTGGTGTCCACAGAAGAGGTAGCTGACATCAAAGGGAGGTGTGTCTGAGTGCTTTTAAGCTCATTGGAGCAAAGTGGTGCTGTTTGCATGGCATGCCACTGAGCTGAGTGGGAAGGTGTACACTGACTGCTAAGATGTATTTATCTCTGAGGCGCGTGTTTCATCATGTTTCCATGTGTTTGCACAGTGAGCCACTGTGCTGAGCATGACCTTCCATGGAGGTGTGCCTGTGGACTGTGAAGCTCTGTTTACCTTTGCAGCATGGATTGGTGTGGCGCACTTCATTGCTCAGCAAGGAAGACTGTTAAAAGAAAAAAAATTGGCTGAGACAGCCAATGATATATTAATTATTAATTACTGATGAGCCCTGTTTCACTTAAACTAGGCCATTAAAACCCCTTAATGGTGTACTTAGCTGGTGGAATGCATTATAGATAGCCAATCACACAGGCTACACCTACAGCAGAGCACTGTAAAGAATGCATACACCCTACAATCTGAGTTTCCCCCATACTCTGCACCATTGGAGTACAGACTTGGGAATTTAATCTGAGAGAATGCTAGGGGCCACTGCAGGTCTGCCACATATGTATGTACTAGATGCTGAGGTCAATGCAGCTGCTGCTGATGCTGACCATAGGCCTAGACTGAGAGGAAGCAGAGTGTTCAGGCCCAGGGTAACCTAGCAGGAGCTACATGAGCTGGAGATTGCAGAGCACTACAGGGTGGACAGGGACATACTACTCACTGAGCTCTGTCGATCTCAACTCAGACCCGGAGCCAACAGAGGGGGAACCCATCCTAGTGAAAACAAAGGAATGTCTAGCCCTTAGGATACTAGCTACAGGTACTTTCCAGAGACCAACCGGGCCCATGATGAGGGTCTCACATGCATCTACTTCCAGGGTACTCCACCAGTTTCTAGATGTCATGCTACCACATACCAGTGAGTACATTTATTTTCCCCACACCCAGAGGAAAAGGCCAGCAGTATGTGACTCTTCTACCTTGTAGCATACTATCCTGAGGTACTGGGTGCCATTGATTGCACTCATGTACACATCAAGGCACCACCTGGTGAGGATGATAGAATCTACGTCAACTGCAAGGGTACCACTCTGTCAACTTCTAGGTCATGTGCAATGCCCATGGCATTATCCTGAATGTGTGTGCTGGCAGCCCTGGCAGTTATCATAACTCCCATATCTGGCATGCATCACAGGTGTACCAGATGTTTGCTAGGGGAGACATCCTACACGGCCATTTACTGGGGGATGCTGGCTACGCACTGGAGCCATGGATGATGACACCCATCAGGAATACACACACACACACACACACACACACACACACACACACACACACACACACACACACACACACACACACACACACACACACACACACACACACACACACACACACACACACACACACACACACACACACACACACACACACACACACACACACACACACACACACACACACACACACACACACACACACACACACACACACACACACACACACACACACACACACACACACACACACACACACACACACACCGAAGAATGCCATGATGAAGCACATGCATGAACTAGGAACATCATAGAGCATGTGTTTGGGTTGTTGAAGTCATGGTTCCAGTGCCAAAATATATCTGGTGGAGCCCTGCAGTACTCTAAAGCCACATGTGAACAGATGTTCGCAGTATGTGTCATGCTATACAATATGATCCTGCAGAAACAGCTGCAGCAGGATCAGCCAAGGGAAGGGATACACAGCATACCACCAGTGCCTAGGTCACCACAGCTGCACCCACAGGGGGAATTGGAGGAGGAACACTCTGAGGCTGTCCCTGTAAGCAGACATAGGCATGCCTAATATGCCCCGGCCTTGCCCAAGAGACAATGCATAGCACATGCACTGACAAACTAGGGCCCTAGTGACTGATACCTTAGTCTGACTGACATAAATATTAGTAAAAATTGTGCCGGCCAGGCCACACAACCTGTACCTCACCATGTATTGGCTGGTGACTGCGTGCATCAGACAGAGTTAGCCCTGAACTACAGCTCTGTCAACTTCTGCATTCGCAAGGCAAGTCACTCTCCTGTACACCACTTGTAAGGAGTACTACAATATGGTAGCATATGTATGGATCTGCCGCATGTATGCAAGGGAATATAATGGGCTATATATGGTATGCTACTGAGCTAATTGCAGAGATCTATCTTGGGCTACTGGGCAACATGTACAGATCTAACAGCCACTTGGGACAACAGGTACTCTGTTCACTAGTATGTGCCCCATAATATCCACTAAGCCACATGGCTGGAAACTCCATGACATTATTCAAGGGAGATGCTGAAGGGTGGGGTCACAGGACAGTCACACGACTGTATGTACCAGCAGAGCATGGGCTGGTCATCGCCAAACCAAGCACATCAGTGTTCCCATACAACTGCTGTAACAGTAAGATTGCAGTGATATACCAGCAGACAAGACAATTCCTGTATGTTGTTGATAGTATGAGGAAAGAAACCTCTATCTCTGGCAGCTGGTGTGGCTCACTGGGCCAGGGACAGTAGCATGGGTGAAGGTGTTGATGGTTCGAATCTGGCAGCATCCAACATATTTTGCATGTGAGATATTCATATCATGATATTCCCACAGACTGTCATAATCCCTCAATCTGTTACTGTAACAAAGCTGGACAAAGCCAGAGTGAATGGGGGGACAATGGGCCATACCTACTGATAGTCATTATACATGCTCTGAGTAACCTAGCAGGTAGCTAGTATAACAGCCGGCTGCAACACGTCAGATTAGCTGCAGGATGTAAAGGCCATCACTGAAATGTGTCAATTGTTACAACAATTCAGTGACTGCTGTTTACAATATCATACCGGAAAACTACAAACATATAAGAAACACAGCAGACATATGGAGTGAAATGGTGTACATTCTGCAAAAACATGTACAGGGAGAGGTGTGCAGATTGTCACCCTGTGTATGGTGTTACATCATGGATCCCAGTCACATCATACCTGTCAATCTCTTAGAGCAGGAAATCTGGCCAAAGCCATGAAAAAAGTGGGACCAAGGTCCACAAATAGGGGCAGCTTTTAAATTCTAGCTCTCACAAGCGTAGAATGTCGATAGAATAACAGGTCTTGCAATAGCATGAATCTCCTGATATGTATGGAGTCTGAAACTTAAATGTCTACCATTATTTATTTACTTCTGCACAGATTTTCCAAAAAAAACACAATTTATGTAAAATGGACCAACAATTCTGGACAGTCTGTGAAGCTCTGTACGGTTGTGAGGTATGAGTCACTTATTAAGGTCAGCAAACAGCTGGTGAATGCCTTGGACATTATCAGGGAAGTGCAGTACTTTGGTAACTGGTGCAGCAGCCAATGGCCTGCAGCACACATAACCTGGACTGGAGTACAGGTAGCTCTGGTCTGTAGACACCTTGTAAGTACTGATATTCACAATGGGCATACTCCTACACTTAGCTAACTTGAGCCGAAGTCTGTTGCCTATACCACCCAAAGACCTGCTATGTGGACATATGTCTGTAGATACATATGGCTATGTATACATATCTGTCTCTCCCTATCCCCCTCATGCTTGATAAGTGTATTAGTATGTGACACATACATGTATGATAACAAGATGTATATATAGCTATATAAAGTACAATGATACATAGACTCTCCAGATATATCTACATAACACATTTACATAACGTACACTCACAACAAGATTTAAGGAGATATTCTTGTTATACACATTTCTATAGATATTGGTAAGGATGTATGGATGTACCCACATACCTTGGAATGCTGGGGTTATCTGCACTTAAACATTACAACAGCTGTCAGATGGAACCAGACCAAGGATGCAACAGTACATAATCCACTCACCCACAGACCCCTGTGCCTGCCGACTGTCACCCTGTAGACAGACACAGGTACACAGGTGGTGTATTGTACAATGAGTGCAATGCATTCCTTGGACAGGCCATATTGTCCCTGGATGCATGTCTGCCTATCAGACTGCAAAGAGCCACATATAGCCAGACTGGTAAGTGTACACACACAGCAGGGATATTACAAGATATCCCATCCCTAGGACACTAGATACAATAACAGTGCCAAGCAGTATCACTCTGCAGGCCACACATGCTGTCTAACACAAGGCCACTTTGAGTACTCCACAAGTACTGTGCCTGCATCAACATCTACAACAGATATAACCAGTGGCATGTGCAATAAGTACTTTGGGCTGTAATGTGTAATGCTAGATAGGTAGGAGTTTGAATCTCACATTATCTTACTCTGTGTGTGTGTGGATCAATATATTCCCTAACAGCATTATGGACATGCTCAGGTGGGCTATTTCTGTGCAATGGTATGCATTTTATGGCCCTGTAATTGGCTGATGGCCTCTAAATTCCCTCCTCTACAAGATCTGCCTCTAAATTTTCTCCTCTACAAGTCCTGCTGATGTCATCCACCTTAAGAGGAGTGGCTGACAATATAATAACAGATAAACTCTGTGGTGCATGCTTTATGGCCCTGTGACTGGCTGATGGCCTCTAAATTCCCTCCTCTATAATGCCTGCTGATGTCATCCACCTTAAGAGGACTGGCTGTCAGTCTCTTAGCAGATAGCTCCGTGGTAGGCGATAAGTACACCAAGCTGTAGTGTGTATTACTAGATAGATAGGCATTCTAATCTCACATTATGTAACTCTGATTGTGTAGCAATATATCCTCTCAAGCACTATTGACATACATAGAGGGCCTATCTCCATACAATGGCATGCATTTTATGACCCTGTGACTGGCTGCTGGCCTCTACATTCCATCCTTTACAAAGCCTGCTGATGTCACCCATCTTAAGGGAACTGGCTGACAATCTAACAACAGATAAACTCCTTGGTGCATGCAATAAATACCGCAAGCTGTAATGTGTATTACTAGATAAGTAGGGGTTCTAATCTCATGTCATCTATCTGTGTGTGTGTGTGTGTGTGTGTGTGTGTGTGTGTGTGTCTGTGTGTCTGTGTGTCTGTGTGTGTGTGTGTGTAGCAATATATGCCCTCACATCACTATGGACATACCCACATTCTATCCTCTAAAAAGCCTGCTGATGTCATCCACCTTAAGAGCACTGGCTGACAAACTAATATCAGATAAACTCCATGTCTCATGTGATAAGTACTTCAAGCTGTAGTATATAATAGTAGTTAAATAGTTATTCTAATCTACACATCATCCAACTTCTGTGTGTGCATGTATGTACATATATCCCCTTGCAGCACTCCACACATATCCATCTGGTGTATCTGTGCAATAATTATGCATTTTAAGGCCCTGTGACTAGCTGCTGGCCTCAAAACTGGCCTCTTTTACAAGGCCTGCAGATGTCATCCACCTTAAGAGCACTGTCTGACACTCTGATATCAGATAAACTCTGTGGTGCATGTGATGAGTAAAGGAAGCTATAGTGTGTATTACTAGATAGGTAAATATTCTAATCTCATAGCATCCAATGTGTGTGTGTGTGTGTGTGTGTGTGTGCAAATTTATCCACTTGTAGCACTAGAGACATGCCCAGCTGGCCTATTTCTGTGCAATGGCTATGCATTTTATGGCCCTGTGACTAGCTGCTGGCCATAAATTGCCTTCATCTACATAAGCATAATTGATGTCCCTCACCATCTAGATTTGTATGTGCAGAATACCCAGGTGACACGTATCAAGGTAGCACATCTTGTCACAGGGTATGAAAGCATGATGACACTGACTGTTCCTTTTGCCCCTGACACACTGTTCTACACATATGCACCTAGGTAGCCATGAACATATACTGGCATACCTTTCTGAGGTAATATTTCTTCTGTGTTGCCTTGCCATCCTGCACTGCTGGTATTGCTGCCATGTGTCCATAGTTGAACTGCTCAGACTCCTGTGAAAAAAAACATACAGAGGTCTGTGACATACCTGTCATTCTGTAACACTACCGCCAGTGTACCATCAGGCAACAAAGATATACAATGTTTGATGTGTAGTCATGACACATGCCAGCATACAGTACCTGTCATGGCCCACAACAACTTCCATGACATAACACTACTGCACTGCCAAAATACATGTAAAGTAATATAGTCACCCTGTGCATCAGACACATATATGCAGGTCCCTGCATTGATGGCATAGATGTCACGGATATGGCACAGGTATCATCATATGTACAGGCTGTGGTGTGGGGGTGCCAAAGGCCTAGGCTGTGCCAAACAGTTGACAGCATGTGTGTGAGTCAGGAAGGGGTGCTGTTTAGATGGGCCATGGAGACATGCCATGTGTGTCTCTTGGTGACCCACATGTAACAGTGGTGTTGGAGTGTGTGCATGTACACAGTTAAGCTCAGTGGTAGCCCTACACATATGTATGGTGGACAGCTGTGAACCATACATGGTAGAGTGGACAGCTCACCATCTCCAGCCATGAACACGGGAAATGGCTTCACCAGGAGTAGAACTGGCACCACCATGCCCAAGGTCAGATGTGGTGCTAGTCTCTGATGGTGACTGCTGTCTTCTGGGCCCATGTCCCCTATGGGACTACCCAAGACCACATGCTCATGGCTTACCATTTCATGGTGTGGACAGCACACTTCCCTCTGTAGCACTGGAGATATTGCCACTACTAGAGCATGAGTGTGCATGGCCATGTGGAATCTCAGCAGATGGTGTTGCTGACCTACTCCAACCAGCTGTTCCAGCACAATGTGCAGTCAAAGACAGACACTGTCTCAGCCCACCATCAGTCCACTACATCAGTGAACTGATCAAGGGTGTCACCAATGCAGTGGAGGTAGTCACAGATATTCAGAATGTGCTTGCACCTCAATGATGGCCCAAAACATGTGGTGAGTGACCCGTGATGTGACACCTGTGACAGGTGGTGGATGGGCAGCAGTCTTCTTTCAAGCACCCCTGTAAATCTGGCCTTCAAGCACCCCTATCAATATGCCTGTGTTGGACCTTGCCAGCTTTCTGGCAATGTCCAGTGCCTACACTCACTGATACCATAGTTGTCCCACTGTCCTGTGCAATTCATCACATTCTGACTGTCCAATATCTATGGCCTGTGGGGACCGGGTATGTGTGGGCATGCTGACTGTGTGTGGGGACATGGGGGCAGAAGAGGAATGTCAACCTCTGGGACAGAGTCAGCCCCCAACAACCTCACCTGTGCCTCACTATGGCCACAATCATTATTATAGTCCAATGAGACAATGACATCACGTTGTGAGGGGGACAGATGCCAACCCCCATTCACCTGTGAGAAGCAAGAGAAAAACAGTACATTACTACTTGCACTATTATGTATGGTAATCCACACTGATGCATACAGTTGAGGATCCACAACTGCATTACACATGCCACATCTTCTCATCTCTGCTCTCATGCACAACAGACAAACTCACAACAACATACACAAGTCAGGCCCTTAATAACATGCACTTCAGCTACATCCAGTTAATGTTGCCGGTACAATACACCTGTGAGGTATGCAATATGACAGTGTATAGCATATAACTACACATAACACCCAGTACACCTATCTTGAGAATAATATGCCAGTTGTAGTGTCACTGCCCCAGGCATGTACCATCTCCCTATTGTGTTTAAACAGGTATCTTGGAGTAGTTGCCTCATGTATAACAGGTTGCCCATAACTATAAGTGCAAATGTGTAAATGTCTGTACAAATACACACCTGTGATCACCCAGTCTATGAGCTGTAGTTAACTGTTCCAGACTGGAACATACAAATAGTCTACTCTAGATAAGCACAGCAGTTGTACAGAGAGCAAAATGGCAGCCCTTATCTTTGTTAGGTTATATATGATCCGTAAAACAACAGTATCACACTTAGCAGGTAAAGGAGCATGGGCTTTGGCCACACCTGATGAACCTATGAAAAGGTGAAGGAGAGGTATTGTCAGAATCACCAAATGCTGCAGCGCTACAAGAAATATGTGCATATATCCACATGTACAGTAGCTACTGTGATAATGGCTATATTGATGACATTCTGAGTATGTGTGCACAACTGTGCATAAAACCCAACCCCCAGTGCAGATAGAGCTGACACCCATGTACTGGTATGTATAGCCTGCCACAATGACTGATATGGTATTACACTGGTGAACACAGTAAGCTTAGCTGGATGCTCCTCTTCTGTGGATGCTGTGGCAACCACCTCCAGGATGTATGATGTAATGGATGACTGGGAGGTGTTGGCTGATCCTAGGTTCACCAGGAATTCCTCTGTGACCGAGAATTGTTGTTCCATCGCAGGCCCTCTACCAGTGGTAGCACATTCCCTGGCAACAGCAGCTGCCCTTTGCCATGCAGCATTCACCATATCTGTGGCCCAGTGCCAGACCTGCTTATAGGTCCTGTCCTGTTGGCCAATCTGATTAACAGACTGCACAAGGTCTGTGTTGTTCACGATTGTGCCTAGCCCTGCTAAGCAAGATGTTATGGTCTTGCCTGAGGCCATCCAGTATGATGTCATTCTCTGCAGTTGTGAATGGTGGATGTCTCCTGCAATACATGGTTCTTGAAAGATAACAAGAGAGGAGCACATTACAGGACCAGATACTTGGACGTCCACAATGTAAAGATCCTGCATACCCATAATGGCCTGCACTATCCACAGCTCCCTCACACGTCATACCCCACAGTCTGGAAATACACATGTGTGGCTATCACCAAGATAGTAGCAATACTGGGTTATGTCCCTGTGTGTGAGACAGATTCTGTTGTATGGCAATACACCCATCATTGCAGTCTACTGTGGTGTCCCCTATGGGTAAATTCCCAAAACTATGTCATATGACCACTGTCAGACAAATAGCAATGTGCTGTTACAACAACTATATGGGGACAGTACAGCAACACCAGTGTGCCACAATGACAGAAAGCAATGCAAACCTGCTGTAGTATATGTCCCTTGTAGGCACCATACCTCTCACCTATACAGATGATTGCAGAATGTCACAATGTTTCTCATACATGTGGTCCTATTCACACAAACCTGTGGATGTCTGACAAATGGTTGGCAAATCATTGATGGTTGATGTCAGAATATGCAGTCAGATTTTGACTTTCACAAGTCATACCCCTCAGAAAACAGTCATAGTACAGTAATATGTGTTACTCTACTCAAGTTCTTTCATTGTACAGGAAATATATATACTCTGTCACTGAGTTTGTCCCTTTGGCCCACCATTAATTATGGCCTTGTCCTGATTTCTTGCTGTAGGGGGTTGACAGATATGTTAGGCATAGCTCTCAACCAAACTGAGACACATGTCAATGACACAGGGACATAGCCAAGATAGAGCATGAACATTCAGGGACACTTTTACAATGTTAGAACTATGATGTGACACATTCACAGAATGAGAGGAGGTGACATATAGTACATTCTTTGATGTTATAGGAGTGTACACCCTTACGTATTGTCACTATGCACTACACTAGCTTTCCTACAGCAGCTGACCATTGTGGGAGGGATTGATAGGGACAGAGCTGAAGTGTTCTGGAAAGCAGGGACAGGTATGAGTCATGCCTGTAGGTGTAGGACTGCAGAATATCAATGACATCTCAATACCATAGATCTACGATGAACCTACTGCTGTACTCCCTATTCCTCATACCTCCAGCCTCCCATCTGCATCCTGTTATATGTAGACATCTATTACATAACTGGTGGAGTGCAGTATTCCTTTTTTGAATCATTCCTCTGGAAAAGCTTGTAACATACACCGTCTGTGTGACTGAAATCTCCTACAGACCTGTTCCCCAGCACCAGTTGCTTGCCTTTTGAAGCTAATGCTCATTAGCAGGTAATTGCCTCTGTACCAATGAGTGGATGAGAATTGTTAATTGCAGCCAAAACAGCTGAATTGCACTATCAGTAGCCAATGACATACCACCACAGTGGAATATATAAGGCCTTCATGTATGCCTTGGCCCCTTTCTTACTGTTTGAGATGGACATTACTGAGGCGGGGAGACTACAGCATCACAGAGATAGGTACAACTACTGTCCACTGTAGAGATTTGTGAAGTATGTGCACAGTTTTTCCTCATATGTTTGGTCAGTGTCCCATAACATTGTGGTCATTTGGCAGTTCTCTGGCAAGCACTGCAGATTGATGTCAGTAAGAGAAGAGAGACATGTGAGTGTCACGCTTCATACCCATCAGGATATGCATGCTAATGCAGTAGCAATCTGCTATTTATGTAGGGGAAAACTGTTGAACATGTCCCTATTTCTGGGCCTTTGACCCATCCCCCACCCCAGTAAGTATGACAGTGTCTGGATCCCTTGCTCTAGGGGGTTGGGATTTATGGTAGGTCTGTAGCAGCTACCTTTGCATGCAGCTGTGTATGCTACAGGCTGCAGCTGATGCTGCAGCCTACAACATAAGGGGGGGGGGTTGTTAACACTTTGTTAGAGAGCAAGCTGTATGTGTAACTGTGGCAGCTGTGTCAGGGCTGTCGTTATAGCAGAGCCAGTGTAATGGTATTTTATACAGTCCAATCA
Source organism: Protopterus annectens (assembly GCF_019279795.1). NCBI lineage: Eukaryota > Metazoa > Chordata > Ceratodontiformes > Protopteridae > Protopterus > Protopterus annectens. The sequence goes on from NC_056732.1 coordinate 920,298,399, forward strand.
GTGGATGTCATAAGGTATGTCTGTTATGCAACAGTGTTAATAACAGAGTGGTAGGCAACATACAATTATGCGATATGGATATGTGCATTGTGTCTCTGCCTGCAAGCCTTTATCTTGCAAAACTAGGTAGCAGATAATTAAGTAGCAGTAAACTGTAGGTATTGAGACTGCAAGACAAAGTCATTACTTGCTGATGCAAAATAATGTAATTGAAGTGTGTCACAACACTGGAACCGAACCCAGGACTGAGTGTGGCAAAATGTACTGTATGCAAGTCATTTAACATACTGAGTTGCTGAGAAAGTCCAAAAGCATCTGTGTCAAGATATATGTGCACATATACAGTCTGTGAGAGGCATTTCTACATCCATGAGTATGTGCGTGGAGTTATATGGTTGTATTTCTGTACCAGGGTCCCAGTTGTACATGTACTTTTCCATAGCTGCATTAGCAGGTATCCTTCCACAAGTTGTGATAAAAGAGCACATGCACTTGCTATCACAGGCCTCATGCACATCCATTGGTATGTCTTTGGCTGTACACTGGTGTATTATTGCACCATGGTCCAAGGTATACTCCTATTTTACCCACTCCTGTTCTATATCATTTACATGCTTAATGGGAGTAGGTAGCAGTCAGTATGTATTGCTGAAAGCAAGGGGGGTAACTTACAACATGTATAGCATGGTGAGTTATTATACTGTGCTATATTTGAGAGGGACCCAGGTTTGAGACTTTGCACAGGTGTTTATTTCCTACATGTGAGTAATACTGTCATAGACACATATACACATTAGAGCTCTTTAAAGCTCATTTAAGCTGAACTAAGTGAAGCAGCATGACGTGCCGAACCCCTATGCAAAAATCTGCACAAACCCATTCTAAAAATATATAAAGAAAAGCAAAAGTGGTGATAAGGCAGTGGTGAAATGGGGGCAAGTAGGGGCAAAAACAAAGTGAACAGCAGGTTGAGATGTGCAGGAAGGGTGTAGGATAGAACCATAGCTATCCATTTCATGTACAGCAACAGCTGTGCATTTTGACAGATTCTGTAGATAAATTTGGACTTTCAAACCACAGAGAGAGGGGTGAAGATAACATAAATATGTTGTCAAACCAATTAGACCAAATTTGTTTTGTCCAGTGGACATGTGTGTCAAATGAAGAGCTATGTATGGGGCAATATTTTTTGTGGGACAGATGTCCCTTTTTTTTATTTTTTTTTATTTTTTTTAAGGAGAGAATGGAATGTTGGAGAAGGGACATAGGTACATGTGGGGAGGTCAGCTGGGTAGGAGGGGATGCAATAGCAGGCAGACAATACAGCAGACAGGGGCAGATTGTGACACATGAGGGGAGCAAACACCTTGGATGGTGAGGGTGTTGTGGAATCGGTAATGCATGTGCCTCCAGATGGCAACAGCATCACTGTGGTTTACACCCATGGGCAGTCTGCACTGCTCCTTCACTGCTCCAAATGTGGCTGTGCTGGAGGCTGGGTGCCAAGGCCAGCCTGCCCCAACAGATTGGCCAGTATGCCCTCAATCTGGCACAGGCGATGTTCATAGCTCTGATGAATGATCCTGAGCACCATGGCTGGTAGTTGCTGTTGGGTGACTACTGCACCTCCACTACAGCTCCTAGGGGGAAGCCGGGCCCCATTCCCTGAGGTAGTTCCACCCAATACTGCAGGTGGTGCAGGGGCAGTGGAAGAGGCACCATCAGCCTGGGTCCCAGACTTGCCAGGACCAGGTGCCATGGCCAACTGAGGTAGCATAGGCAGATCAATAGGAACCGGCCTACCCTGACATGTTGTGGTGATGGAGGTATAGCAATAAGGATAGGTTAGTTATGAACAAAACACATTGTTAGTGATAACAGCATGCCAGAACAGTGGAAATAACCCATGTACATAACAATGCATATTATGTGAAACACAACAATTAATAACAGATATTGCCAGTATACTGGCCGACAGATTCAGTGCCAACTTTACCCTACCCCCCCCGAAAAGACCAATCACAATACCAGTAGATTGCCAGGCACCCAGTATTACTGCTGCACAGGTTAAAACAGCACTGTCCAAGGCCCAGAATACAGCTTCTATGGGATCTGACAATATTCCTGGTTGTGTTCTACATGAACTACAGAGTGAACTGGCATCTCACTTGTGTGCTCTGTTCAATCACAGCCTCACCTCAGGCTTTGTCCCTTCTGAATGGCACACTGCTACAGTTATTCCTCTCCACAAAGGAGGAGCAACTACAGACCCTAGGAACTATCTCCCCATTAGCCTGATGATTCTGATATGGAAAGCTATGAAAAGCATCATCATAGACCTAATAAACAAGGATATAGGGAAACTCTAAACTCTGGAGCCAACACAGTTTGGTTTTGTGAAGGGTAGATCATGCTTGCTCAACTTGGTTGACTTCTTTGAGTCAGTCACCAGAGCTGTGGATGAAGGCAAGGTGGTTCATACAGCCTACCTTCATTTGGCCAAGGCTTTTGATACCATTCCACACTCACAAATCATAGAAAAACTCACTAAGCTTGACATCAACCCCTATATCACTGGGTGGGTTGCAAACTGGCTCACAGATAGAACCCACAGTGTGAAAGTAGCTGACTCCAAGTCAGGCTGCCGATTAGTCATGAGTGGAGTCCTACAAGATTTGGTCGTACGTCCTCTCCTGTTTGGAATCTACTTATCTGAAGACCAGACCAACACAAAGGGACTCTGGCTGACAAAGCTCACAGACAATTGCAAGTTGGGAGCTATTATTAACTCCCCAAGTGATGTTGACATCCTACAGAATGGCCTCACTGTGACCAATGACTGGTGTCACAACCATGGCCTTAAGCTTAATGCCAAAAAATGTGTCATCATCCCCTTTGGAAAAACCCAGTTCCTATGAATTACCACATTGATGGTAGTCCACTGATCACAGAAGATGTTATAAGAGATGTGGGAACACAGGTTGACAGCAACCTCTCTTTTGATCATCACATTGCCACTGTGGTCAGAAAGTCCTTCTATGTGGCACATCTCATTACTAAGTGTTTTGCATCCAGGAAGAAAGAGGTTGTTGTCTCTCTCTACTCTTCCCTCATTAGGCTAATCATAGAGAACAATGCCCCATTTGGCATGTATCTCACTAGACACCTGCAATAATTGGAGAGGCCGCAAAAGTACCTCACAAAGAGGATCCTAGGCCTTAAACACTTGTCTTATATGGACAGATTAAAAAAACTCCCAACTATTCTCTGCCTCATATCACCTACTTAAAGGCGATCTCTGATTGACTTAAAAAGTCATGTCTGACCCAGCTCTGTTAGAAATGCTACATCTAAGGAAATCCCAATCCCTCTGCACCACACAAACCAGAGACCTCAACCTCATTACCACAATTAACAGAACATGCTGGAGGGACAGGTTCATAACCCAGAGACTGCCCATGCTATGGAACAGATTTCCCATACATGTCAAGCAGAACACCTCACTGACCCTCTTCAAGAGAAATCTTGATGAGTGGATGAGAAACAGAAAATTCACCCCAGGGATAACATCAGTGGCTCTACTCGACAGAGGCACTGGGAACTAAGGTTGGGTGGCACTATGCCAGGGTAATCCTATGGCTAGGCTAGTAAAGGGCCAAGGGCCATTAGCCTAGTACACACCAATGAACCTAAGAACAGAATAGTCAGTATAATAACATCATGCCAGTAACAGTTACGGCATAAGGCCAACAAAATAAGTAATTCAACAAGATATGTTAATATCCAAACATTATAATACATAACAATAATAAACACATGCCCCCAAATTACAGTCTAACATAACAACATTTGTTAATAGTGAACCATAACCAATGAATAGCAATAATAAATAAATGAAGATAAGGGATGGGTAGAGAGAGAAACACAGGACATTAGTGCTATTATTGGCTATAGACTTGACAACAGTACTTCTATCTACTCTCAAGGTCTGTCCTTTCTTTCTGTGTTCAGGTCCCCTATAGCTGCTGTAGCATGTACATACCTCTCAAGCTATCCACTTGGGACAGTATGGGGAAAAGGTAAGAACTGCGGGTATACAACTACACAGAACATGTACTCATCAGGTGGACCTTTATAACTACCAAGATGTACTGTGGGCAGATGTATTGATACTCTGCTATTTAGGTAATCATGTTGATGATAAACCTGTGACAGAGGGACTGCACACTTCTAAGTACATTACATGACAGACTGACACTTGAGAGACAGGCCTGTGTACAGTACAAAAACTAAAGAACTATCATGCCTTGCTAAGCAGGCATGGGGATAGAACCCAATAGCAGTGACTGCAGAGGACATCTGCATGGCATGTACAAATTAACTGCAGCAACATTCTTACAGGCACCCCAGGCAAGCAGCCATACCAAGAATACACATGTTACTTATTTCACTTTATTTTATTTTAATAATATTTATTTCCTTTATTTTATGCTGTATTTTCACATTCTTGCTAATAATTCAAACAGTCTCTGACATTTAAACACACAATTATTTAGTAATAATATGGGCTACCTCATCCAATTACCTGTAGTTCTTGCTGAAAGAGAAGTTGTGAGCATTATGTAGTGAAATCTAGCACTGGATTTGAACCTTGGTCTGTGTGTGCCAAAATGTACTTTAGACAGTGCATTTAACAAACAGAGCAACTGAGTCACTACTGATTACTGGTTGACTGCTATTTGCCTACAGCTTACCTGGAAACAAAATATGACCTGTCAGTACTATTACAGTTCTATAGTAGCCTGCAGTGATAGTAGAACTCATATGCATGAAGTACAAGCATCACAACAATAATAGGTAACCTATACATTACCATATAGACTGCAGGTATACACAATATATTGTTAGTGGGTTTAAATATCTGTTGAGTCAAGAATAATATCATATCATGGCACTGGCTACCTCAACCATGTACCTTGCAGAACAGATGTCATAATTCATTTCTTGCAAAACAGTTCTACTTCCACACTTCTTGCATAACAGACTTTATTGGACATACATTCTTGCAATTCCTGGAATTATCTCAAGTTTTTATTACACAACAGTCGTGATTATACAGGTGTTGCAATAAGCTCAAAGTCCACAATTATTGCACTATAAACTTTATTGTAAATACTCTTTTACAGTTAATGCTTTACTGTTCCCTGCTTATTGCACTACAGTTGGCAGCATTCACTTATTGCAGTACAGCTCTAAGTCCACATTCATTGCAATACAATCTTTACTGTATATACCTAATTGCAGGTAATGTTTTACTCTTTCTTGCTTATTTCAAAAAAGTTAGCAGAATGCATCCATGCTCACCGCACTCATGGCACAACCTGGACAAGCACCTGGCATGTGCCTTGAGGTTGTGAGCCCTCTCCTCTGCAGCTGTTGGGAGAGAAGAACACCATTATGTATACCAGTTTAGCAGATATTCAGATTAGATATTGGTGGTACAGAGGTAAAAGTACTATCATATATGTGGGACATCCCTGCCTAAAATTCTTGGCTCCAGGTGTCCAAGAGATCCACTTATGTCTCTTCAGGTCATTGTAGTGATGATGATGATGCTCACCTGTGCAAGTGATACAAGTTGCACTGGTGACCTCTCTTACCAGCTGGTCTCAGGCCTCCGTCTTGCACTCTGAGCCCTGGTAACCTTCCTGGAGAAGCCGACCTTCATGGTTTATTACAAGCAGTCTGACCATGACCCTGGACTCCAGAATGCCCATGTGCTGTGCCCAAAAGTGCAAACCCTCACCAATGCCTACCATAGTATCCTTCAGAGACAGAATTCCAATGGTTTATGCTGCATTCCCACCTATGGGGCTTAATATAGCCTGTTTTCCCGCCTTACACTCCATTGGGCAACATTTTAAAATGTGGCACATGACTTAGTGACTTAGCATCAGGCAAACCAGTGCAGCTAAGCTGAACAGTGGGAAAACTCAAAAATCTGTACGCTTAGTGGTGCTTAGAGGTGAGCAAACCAGCAAAGCAGAACCGAGCAGTGCATAAGTATTTTCAACTGTTATTTTGTTTATGCGGTGCTTGGCAGGGCTTAGCAGGTCTTAGTGGGCCACAATTTAAAAATAACTGCCATAATTTGTATTTCAAAACTAAATGCTTATTTTCCCTTCATTGTATTCAAATCCAGCACCTACTGCTCATCAGGTCATAACTGTACCCATTTGGCTATGTGAATATGTGAAAGTTTGCTATACCTTTACATATACCTCTGAGCTGTGTATAAGCACTGCTGAGCACCGTGCCATGCAAACCCATTCAACTATGCTTAAACCTGACATTTAAGTATAAAAAGCAAATCCATCTGGCTTCTATTTTTAGATGTCTTGCAGGTGTCTAGGTAATGATTAGCATTTCTGTGCTCCGTGCCACAGTGCACAAACATGCTTTTTTAATTAAAATATAAAAAATACATTGATATACTGCAAATGGACAGTGCAGGGTGTGTCTTACCCATCTGCAGACACAGTTAACACTACACTGCCTACATTGATCCAATAAACTTGTTCCTTGGCTCTCCATTGGCAATATACCATGATTAATATGCATGGTGTGCTGCCGACGGGGAACCCTGTACATGGACCCGGTACCATTCCGTGTAGGATCTACACTATGCCTACATGGATTTTATTAAATCCTGGGGTTAGGTTTATTACCCTTGCTAAACATACTGAGCATTATTCAGTACCATTCAAATAGCTAACTGGCTACCAATTGCTGTTAGAGCCATATCTTTCAAATCAAGTTACTGAAGAAATATTACTGCCCTGTTTAAGCCAACACATTACCAAATAAAACCTTAACTTATTCTCCTCATAATATTAAGTTTCAAACTTAACAGGGTACAATTTATTCTAACTACTTATATCCTTTCACAGACTTTCCCCAACAACATGGAATACTTGTCTTAGAGAACTAACTGATCTTGACAATGTGGTAATATATAAAAAACAACCCAACTATGCTGTAGGACAAAGGATCTGGAAGCTATCATTTTTGTGTACAGGGGAATTGTCTTGGCTAATAAAGGGCTGTTTTCAGCCATTTATATGTATTTGACTTAATATTTTTATTTGGTGACTTCTGGATCATATACTGCTGGCCTTGTGTTGTACATTGTAATATATAAAAAGACAATAAAGTCTTATCTGCGTCAAGGATCTAAATTAAGTTGTTTTATACATGCTGAATACTTTATTTCTACCACCCATCTTCAGCCATTTTGGAATTACTTATTATTTAACTTATATAATACAGTAGACAGTCAAATCTCAATATTTTCTAACTCATTTATTTTTCAATGTATTGCTTTTTTTACCTTTATCTATATAATTGCCAGTTTTTACCAAATTAATATTTATTAGTTTCTGTTTTTTTCTATTGTTCAAAGTCAACTGCGTAACTGCACACCTGTTATTGATTTGTCCCATGCTCAAAGGTGTTGAATGTGTTTTCGATGCATTTATCAATTACTGCTCACCTGAGAATTGTCTCATAATGTGGGAAGTGGCTAAAAAGGGTCCTATACCAACCCCCTCATCCAACAAACAAACAAACAAACAAATAAAATGATCTCTGATGTTCTAGTCATTGTACATGTAGTAAGTGGATAAAGGTATTTGGATCCAAATCACCAGAAGTATTCAAATATATTTTAAGAGGATTTCAGTGTATGTGTATTTGGTAACATTTATATTAGTATATATTTCTATTTCACCATAAAACTCTTGTATATTTTTGTGCTCTGTGCTAATGAGGTAGATTCAGTTAACAGTATTTAATTTAAATGTTATGTATTTAATTTAATTTTATTGCTAATCAAACCACTTGTGTTTACATTGCCTGATCCACCTAGCTTGGCAATGAAATATGATTTGTTTTAGTTTGAATCAATGATTATGAGTGAGTACCAAGATGCCGAGTTCCCTTATCCTACACACACATACACACACGCACTTAGATATATATATATATATATATATATATATATATATATATATATATATATATATATATATATATATATATATATATATATATATATATCAAGTTTTTTAAGTTTATGTAGGGGGCACAGCCCCCATGAGGAGTTTGTGACCCACATACCCCTTGCAAATTATATATACCAACTCCAAGATCACTCTACAGTGAAGAAAATAATACATTTCCTGATCTTCACTCTACAGCACTCTCCATTCAAAAGCTTTGAGTTTTTAAAAACTCAGTCATATGGTCTCAACCATATCAATTTTGAGTTTCTGAAAACTCAGTCAACTGACAGGGATCCATATCTATCTATATATACATATCTCTATATTTATATATATGTATACATATTGCTCTACTTCACAAGCTCGAAGTTTCAAAATGTCAAACTGCAAATGGTTGAGACCATAAGATCGAAGTTTTGAAACTTTGAAATTGTAATTAAAAAAAAAAGTAATTTATTTTTATATTTTTGCTACCCCCCCCACACCCCTGCTAAATAAACAAGATTGCACTACAGTGAGGAAAACGATACATTTCCCATTTTGTGCTGTACAGTGATCTCCATTCAAAATGTTCAAAGTTTCAAAACTTTGATCTTATGGTCTCAACCATTTGTAGTTCAAAGTTTTGAAACTTTGAGCTTGTGAAGGGAATCCATACATATATATGAGTCTGCTGTATATGACTGAACCTCCCTAATGTATAATGTAAAGCACCGACAAAAATAAATTTGATTATACACAATACTAGAAAAAAAAGCAATAATATCAAGAGAGGACAACTATTTCCACTCCTGGTATAAAAACTAAACCCCCCTGAAACACTAGCCTAATTTGTCTGACGAGTGGCAGTGTTACAGGAAGGTTTGAATGATGTACCACCTTAGTAATGGGTGCTAACCCTAATGCTGCCCCTTCCCCCAACACTAACCTTGCACCTTAATGTTATTAAAACCTTCCTGTAACAGTGCTACTACACAAAACAGACTCAGATACACAAATATTCACAAACACACACAAGTAGCAGTACATCTATCCCATAACCTAACCCTTACCCTAAAATACACAGCTAGCATATAAACACACAACAGCCATCCTTCAGTCATCCCCGAACCTAACCCTAACACACACACACACACACACACACACACACACACACACACACACACACACACACACACACACACACACACACACACACACACACACACACACTCATGCTCTCTCACTCAGTCTCCTCTTACCTGTATCAGCATTCTGTAGTGCCAAGATATCCACAGTTTGGTCATTTGTACCATCGACATTAAATCACTTCCCTGCATTTTGAAATGCATGGAAACCATATGTGTATATATATATATATATATATATATATATATATATATATATATATATATATATATATATATATATATATATATACATATATGTACTTGTATAATTGCAGATGGCGTTGTGGCTGTTGGATTTTTATGGCATATGCATAGAGAACCCTTGAGGGTTTAAATGTACTGACTACTTTCTGGTGAAATTCATCATTAACTATTCCAATTCCCTGGTGAAATGTTTAATGAGTGACCAGGTTATTAACCTAGGAGAGGTATTTAGCAGTACTTTCAACTGGTCAGCAACTTAATTAAAGTCTATGTTTGCTCTCTCCTGTTATGGTTGTAGCAAGGCTGGACATCAGATAAGTCAATTAACAACTGAGTATACTTGCAAGGGCTACACTTAATTCACTAAAATCCTTCTATGCCCCATGGAAAAATAAAAACTGATCACATGCAGATTTAGCTTTAGCTTCGGTAGACATCAAAAATTCAAGAACTTGTAACTGAAGCTGATTTGATTCATACAGCAGATCTTAACCTGGAAAGAAAAAAACAATCATCATATATACTAGTAAAACACAAAGCAGCAAGAGTTCTGGATAAAGGACAGACTCTAAGAAAAAGCAAGCGAACAGTACAAAAATAAATAGATCCTTGTCCTCCATGGCTGAATATAAACAAGTTATTAAAACAACAAAACGTAAGTGCTTTCACATTCTCTATGACTGCTTCCTCAGACAGCATTAAACAACTGAATTACATCTTTTATACACTTAAAAATCAATCAGCCATTAATTGATAGCAGTTAAGGCATTTAAAGTGTCCCTCTCACTTTGCTAATAAGATTCCATAAAAACATCCAACATTTAATTTATCAAAACCTCATTAAAAAAAATTAAAAAAAACTTTAAAAAAAGAACATGAATCAACACTTATCTACACCTTTTAAAGTGCTATATATGTATGTAATTTAATGTCCGAGTGCTCTGGCTGCGAGGAATGGCTTCAGTGATACTGCTTCATTTATGCCTGGTAATGTGTCTGGATTGAGTTTAATGATCCACCTTTGCTCAGCTGCTTTGGTCCTATTCTTCACATCACCCCCTGTTATCCCTTCTCTGATATCCTCTAGAACAAAAAATTTGAAAGTGTAGCCTCTCCCTTCTGCCTCAACATGCATGGCCAATGCAATGTTCTCCTTTTTATTAATGATATCTCTAGTGTGTTCTAATATATGCTCCTTAAGCATTCTATTTGTCTTCCCTATGTAAAAAAACATACATTTTACACAGAAACTGAAGTACACAATATTCTTAGTTCGACAGTCAGCATAGCATTTCGCTTGAATTACTGCCTGACTGTATGTGTATGTAAAAGTGATGCAAGAGTGTATGAATTTACATGCTGCACAATTTCTGCATATGTAAGTTCCTAACCTTGAAGATGCATTAGGTGGCTGACCTATCTGTGTTTTATAACATAGCTGTTGTTTAAGACATCTTTTATTTTTGAAGGAGAACAGTGGGGTGTCTTCCAACATCTCTTTAAGCTCATCTGCTGCTGTCAGGATGTTCCAGTTCTTTCTGAACACCTCACAAAATACATTAATATCACTGTCAAATGAAATTGGGAATCTAAGTTTCCCATTGTCTGCTCTATATCTATATCTGTTGCAAAAGATATTTCTGAGATCTTAAGATGAAGTCAATCTTTAAGATGAAGATGTTAGCAAATTTTTAATAAGGAAGAAGATTCCAATAACGCATCTGATATGTAGCTGGCCAAAAACAGTGTCAAAATGCTTCTTCTTTTGCAAAGCTACTTATCTAAAGTACTATAATTACAGACTGAGTCAGACACTAACCTGCATGAATACTCTGTTTGGACTTGAATGTAATTTTTGCATCAAGCCTGGATTGTTGATGAAAATTAACATTTGACTAGCTGTTAACTTGCGAGACAAAAGAAAGAAAGACACTGTACAATTGCAAGATAGTCTCTTGACCACGCAAATGGAATGACATGATGTTTCAAAATCAGAATGGGATCCAATGCCTTGAATACAGTAAGTGTACTACAGCTTGTTGTTATGAATAACAATATTAAAAAGATAAGACAATATTGAGTCTGAACTCTTTTATCATCTGACTTTTAAAAACAAATGTTTTTAGATGGTCTTTGAGATGTATGTTAGAGCAGATCAAACATTGAAATTAAATACCTTAAAGACTTAGGGATAGATGTGTAATAAACACTTGTATGAATAATTTTCAATATTAGAAGATAGAAAAGCAAATTTACTACAAAAGGAAGTAGCCACATCTTTATGCATATATCTTTTATTGAAGAAATGTAGCCATATCATACTTAAACAATATGTGCAAATTATTAAAATGGTTTCAGTATAAACCTATATTATTCCATACTGAAGCAGTTTTTCAAAAGCAATTCACCAATTTTCAAGAAATAGAAAAATATAGATCTATTTTGCTAATTTATCTAAGTAAAAAATGACTGCTGTTCTACCTGTTAGGTTATAATTCTGCCATTTCTGCATTTGCAGTCCCTTTTCCAATTTGTATCTTCTGCAATCAAAATTTCTTTCCAGCTGGGTTGTAAATGTAAGAGTGGAACAAAGGACAATTTTGTAACTTTAAACCTAGCCATTAAAGAATAATCCAGGAAACCTATTTTGATGCAGTTAATAGAATGTTACAAAAGCTTTGCTAGGACAAATATTTCTGTTTCCAAGAGCTGCATGCCTTGGGTTTTTCATATTTTATCAGAAGAAGTTAAATTCTCAGATTCTTCAAAATAAATAATATGTTTCATAAAACAAACTTTGATATAATATTATCTGGACCTCTATCATTTAAATGTTACACTGTTTAACATATATAGCACAGCTATACTGAGAATCAGAAGTGTCTGTTTACTGAAGTTGTAGACTTTGGACTTCTTTATCAATCTGTATGTATCTCTCTGCCCCAAACTCATCTGGAGAAACTGATAATATAAACGAGTTTCTAATTGTAACCTCACTTGCAATCGATCTGTTATTAAACCAATCTTTGAAATATGTGTTATTGTCTCTGTCTAAATCTGGTATGTAGTTGCAGATAATGTTAATTGATTAAGACTGTCCAGTTTCTGTAATTAACGATAGAATGATTTTAGTGGTTTATAAAACATTTTGATCAGTGTTTACTGAGATTCAGCAACTGTAGTTCATTCTGATGGCTAGAGGAGTAATTGTTAAAAATGAATCTTTTCCCTATAGTATTGTCTGCATTACTAATTAAACATGGTCAATTAACCAGTAGAGTTTTTTTAACAATCTGTACAAAACAAATTTATATAACAAACACAAAGACTTAAAATCCTCAACCTCAAAATATAGTTTTGATTTTTCTCCTTAACACTAGGCCAAGATTGTACATAGCTTGTTATACGAATGACAGCCCATTATCTTAGGCTATAAACAGTGGATATACAAAGTTAGTCCTGTCATACTTACAATAGGTAACCCAAGAAAATATTACTGTGGTGCAAGAAAATAAACTAAAAATAAATTATACCTCATGGAGGCAATTGCAAAAGCTTGCATTTAAATTAAGTGTTCAGAGATTTGATGTGCAGATGTGAACAATTTTAATCATTTTTATGGATGGAACGGTTAATGAGTTATAATTCAGTGGGAAGGTGTGAAGAGACCCAAAAGAATACAAATATGACTCAAATAAGCTCCAGGCAAGAAGTCTGCCATGTGTATGATGTGCATAACTTGTTGGAAAACTTGTTCAATATAGGGAGATAATAGTGAATATATTTCTATTTTAAAAGCTGGTTCAAAAACACTGTTACCTACATGTATTGTTTAATATATAATTCAGTTTTAAACACATTTAAATAAACATTTGGTTGCACATAAATATGGATTGAGCCTTAGAAGAGAAACAAATTAAAATTTCACAGAAGAAAAGCTTTGTCCAGGTCCCCTTCAATAAACACATCACACTGAATGACATTTGACAACCTTTATTAAACGTCCATAACATAGCTTTGGTCACCAAAATTAATTACAATTGGACAGTATAGTTGATTCTAAACACAGTATAAACATCCTTGTAATGTTAATCAGGACAACGTACCTACTCACCCTGCCCAGTAAGCAGCGTCCATATCTTTGCTTGCTTACTTTACTTATGAAGCAGCGTCCCAGACTCACTTCATATCCCACACAGCATAAACATCCTTGTAATGTTAATCAGGACAGCTTACCTACTCATCCTGCTCAGTAAGCAGCTTCCATACCTTTGCTTGCTTACTTTTCTTATGAAGCAGTGTCCCCGACTCACTTCATATCCCATTTATTGAATTGCCCATCCAACCAAATAATTCAGGATAGCATAATTTTACTCATATGAAGCAGAGTCCCATCTCACTTCATACACCATTCATTGAATTACATTCTAAACAAATAAGCAGTATCCTTACCTCCACTTGCTTACCTATCCAGCAAGCTTCCTCCAGCTGCTCATTTTTCTCTCCCCCAATTCCATGAAATGAACATCCAGACACTAGAGGGGGAAAAGAAGAGGGTAAGCCTGTCCCTCTTCTCTGCCTACCTCGACTGATAATATGACCACAATCCCCACCAACCCACCCACAAAAAAGGAGGGAGGGTGGGTAACAAGTTCATGCCAAAATGTGATTACTTTCCCAGCTACACTTTGTCTAAACCCCTTAAGCTCCTCCCTACCCTTACCTCATTTCCTCCCAATCATTCCTCCCTCTATTTAACCCTTTCATCTCCCCAGCCCACCTAACTCCCATTACTATCAGTCTCACCCCTCTTGAAGATGTCCATGGACAACTTAGTTTGTTGCCAAACTTCATTTATCCAGCATTCGTTTCTAGTCCCAAGTCTCCAGATGGCATTTGCAAAGTTGCGGCACTAAATAATATGTTTCAAACTTAAATAATACAAATTCTTTATTGGATGCCTCATTGATTGCTTAGGTTCTTTTACAAAGAAACCAGTGAGTGATGATGTAAAGTATAGACTATGGGATTGTTATTATGGAAAGTTTCTAATAATTTAGTGCATGAAATTAAGCCCCAGACTGAGAAAACACATGCTCAGAGTGGTTGTGTAATGACATGCCTGACATGAAGGTGCTAAGATCTGACCTTAAATCACTGCATGATTAAAGTGACCAGAAGGACAAGGAAGACAAAGGGAGATTCTCCAAACTTACTACATTCCTAGATAAAATAACCTTAACTTGTGAATTTAACTGCTAACTGGTTAATGGCATACATAGATTATTAAGGTGTAATAAAAACATCCTATACCAAGGTCAGTGTAGCAAGTTAAATTTCATATGGATTTTACTAGTAATTATGCTACAATTTTGTGGTATTAATTTGGATGCTTTATAAATTATAGCAAGACTGGCTGATTCTAGTTAAATCTTGTTAGGCAGTTAGTGTTATTTGCAATAAACAGCAAATTGTAACATACAATTGAAAGACTAGCTGATTTTAATTAAATCTTATTAGGTAGTATGTGTCATTTGCAATAAACAGCAAATTATAACATACAGCTGGAAGCTATATTAATTGGCTAGGTAACATGTTTATCACTGTTACTTGAACCCGTTTTTTAGTCCTTTGTTAGTGGTCTATTGAAGTTCCTTGCCTACCTACCTATGTGGATAAATTACCTTTGAAACTTGGTTGGATATTAGCAGCCTCAGCTTTATAAATATCGGGTGGCATGTGTATTTATGAAAAGAGTTAATGCCTGAAGCTCTAATCACTAGAATGGGTTGTTCGGCAGTTCAGTTCTTGACAGACAGTATTTTATTTATTTATTTTACATTTGTTGACTGGGCTGGTCTAACTGGATATATGTCCATTTTCAGTAGAGGCCCGGGGAGAAAATCTCCACAAAAACAGATAGTTGCAACTTCAGATACAGTACACTTTTTAGACTAATACAGTTGTTTACATAGCAACTTAGTAATTATGAGAGATACATTTTAAAAAAGACAAAACAATAATAGAAGAAAAAAATATTTAGAAGGCAGTGACACACAATTTTTATTTATTTATTTATTTTTATTTAACATTTGTTGACCGGGAATGTCCGACTAGTTTCCACAGAGCCTGTTTTCAGTGGAGGCCCGGGGAGAAACGCTCCAGATGCATGTCTTTGGAATACAATACAATACATACCATAATACAAAAATATATCCTTGCTTAGTTTCTTACTTTTTCTGTTCTGATGTGATGACTCATTATGAACCCCTGGAATCCTGTTGTACTGTTTTTTTTTTTAATTTTATCTGTTTAGAGTTCGGTTAATAAATGCTCAATATTTCATTGTGCTTCATATTGCTGGTATAACTAATATGAGAGAATGGATTCTTGTGATAATTACTGCTAAGATCTACTGACTTTGGAATTTTTGGAAAATGTTCAGTTTAGAGTATACTAACATATCACAGGTCAGACAGTATTAAGGTCATAGTATACTTGCATCTGATAGATCAATTATGTCTTCTGACTCCAATATATGCAGTAAGTCTGCATACCGAACATTGTTCCAGATGACTCGGGTTTAATTTCAACACCCTCACAATGAATGAGACAGTTTAAGGATGAACAATACATAGCAATTATCAGCACACTTACTCTGGGGATTTAGCCATGAGTAAGAACTATTTATATGTGTACCCCTAACAGATGCAAACCTGGCAAAACAATACTCCTTCTTAAGAATGAACATGCAAGCTACCCTAAAAATTATAGACCAATAACTTGCCTTCTGATGACATATCAGCTATACATGGGACAGGGTTTGTAGTCATTTAGAAGAAAATTCAATTATTGGCAGTAGAACAAAAAGGGAATAAAAGAAAGTCATATGGAACAAAGGATCATTTGTTGTTAAATAAAGTCATACTGGAGAACTGTAAAAAGGGGAAGAATTTAAGTATGGCATGGATTGACTATAAAAAAGCATTTGATAGTATCCAACATTCATGGATAAAAGAGTGCTTAAAAATATAAGATACACCCTACACTGACTGATTACATTGTAGTGACCTTAAAATAGTGACAGACCACTTTGCAATTAAGCCATGATAAAGGACAGATTATTATCCATGGGATAACAATTCAAAGGGGGATATTCCAGGGTGACTCTCTGTTACCATTGCTATTCTGCCTTGCCATTAACCCATTAAGCTGTTTATTTAACAGCTTAGACCATGGCTACAATTTAGCTCATAAAAAACAACAAAAGTATAAAGACTTCTCTTCTTCACTTTGCTGATGATTTAAAACTGTATAGCTCTTCAGCTGAGGAACTGAAAGCAGAGCTGCAGTGTGTCAAAACATTTTCAGATGATATAAGAATGTCATTAGATCTTGATAAGTGTGCAAAAGCAACCTTTAAAGCAGGAAAACTGCTGCACCAGGAAAACATAAATTTAGGACAGGAATGTGATATAAAAGAACTTGAGCAAGAGGGAGTGTATAAATATTTGAAAAGTGATGAATAATCAGCAATAAAACATGAAGAAATGCAAATAATACTTAGTAAGGAATACTTTAGAAGACTTAAATTAAGTCTGAAAACAGTGTTGACATCTAGGAACACAATCTAAGCTATAAACCAATTTGCTCTTCTTGTCCTGACTTACAGTTTTGGAGTGATTGACTGTCCCAAAATGTGTTGGATCGATTAGACAGGAAAACAAAAAGGATGCTTCATGCTCACCAAATGATTTATAAAAATCAGTGTATACCAAAATTATATATTCCCCATTCTGAAAGAGGGAAGGGGCTCCTTGAAATTGATTACATGTATAGATCTGCAATTGTGGGATGCCACACATATCTGTTGACCTCACAAGACCTAAATGTAGTGAAAGTTTTTAAAGATGAGGAGGATAAATCTAAGATGACCTCTCTGCTTAATTTAGCAGAAGCATATTGGCATCAGGCAGGAATGGAAATCAAGCCATAAGTAGAGAAAAAAAAAAGGCAGCAACTGAATGTGCCAAAAAACAAAAGAAAGAATATAAGGTGAAGGACTAGATGAGAAGAAAGAAATGTAGAAAAAGCATAAATTCAGCTGCAGGTATAGAAAACTTCTGGAAGAACCTCTTGTTGATTAGGAATGAGCGCAGGATTGGTTAAGGAGGGACAAATTTAAACCAAGAGATGAAAGGTTAATATTGGCAACCCAAGACAGTGGGCTACATACACACTGGTTTACAAAGTACATTGAACATGTAGGAGAAACAGACAAATGTAGGTTTTGTAAAACAGAATTGGAAACAGTTGCACACCTCGTTGCTGGTTGCCACATACTAATGGCAGAAGGACTATATTCTGAAAGGCATAATAATGTGGCAAGACTGTTGCACTGAGGATTGTGCAAACATTATGGTACTGAAGTGGTTGAAAAACACTGGAAATGAGCCACAAAGCATCATAGAAAATGATGAAGTTTATATCACATGGGATCACCCATTACCAACAGTTCAAAAGATAGTTGCTAGAAAACCGTATATAGTGGTCCAAGAAAAGAAGACAAAAGTATCATCCAAATCACTACACCCAGTGAATACAGTGTCTGGCATACAGAGAGACACAAAGTCATATAATATCAGGATCTGCAGACAGAAATGAGAGCAATGTGGAAGAAAGATACCCAGGCAGTTCCAATAGTAGTTGGAGCAATGGATCTTATAAAAAAAGAATCTACAATCTTATTTTATATATGCTACCAATCCATGTAACCCAGTACGAATTGCAGAAGGAGTCATTACTGGGCACATTGTGAGTGTTGTGAAGAGCACTTTTAGCTGACATCAAAGATCGAAACAATACTAATTTCATGAACTTTAATCGTACTTTGATTTAGGAATGGGGTTAATTTCCATTCATAGTATTAAAAACCGAAAAGATTTGGAGAAATTAAAAAAGGGAGAAAGACCTGGCGTTTGGTCTTTTGTTCCTTTCTAGCGTGGATTATCATACCTGCACATTGACGTTGCCCAAATTACCAGGGATCTGGATGTATGGTTCATAGGTTCATAGGTTGGTACTAGACTGTTGGCCCTAGGGCCTATACAAGCCTAGCCATAATAATTCCATGGCTATTTCTTCCCACACTATTTACTTCCCTGGGCCCCTGTTTAGCAGGGTGATTAACATGATCCCTGGGGTGAAGTTCTTTCTCCCATCCAAACGTCATGGTTCATTTTGAAGAGGGCCAAAGAGGCACTCTGCTTGACATGTATGGGCAGTCTATTCCAGAGTCTGGGGAGTCTCTGGGTCAGGAAACTATCTTGCCAGCATGTTTTGTTTATTGTGATGACAAGGTTTAGATTCCTGGAGTATGTGACTCTGAGGGATTGGGATTTCTTTAAGTGTAGCATGTCCAACAGTAGACAATATGCGACAGAGTATAACTGGAGTTTTTAAGGCGGTCAGCATAGGGCATCTGCTTTAGGCCTGTGATTCTTTTAGTGAGATATTTTTGTGGCCTTTCCAGTTGCTACAGATCTCTTGAGAGGTATATTTCAAATGGGGTGTTGTATTCTATAATGGGTCTAATGAGGGATGAGTACAGTGGGACAATGACCTCCTTTTTTCTGGATGAAAAGAACTTAGTGATGAGTTGTGCCACATAGAAGTATTTCCTGACTGTTGTGGCAATGTTGTTATCGAAGGTGAGACCACTGTTCACCTGTGTTCCTAAGTCCCTCATAACACTTTCAGTGTTTAGTGTACTGCCACCTATGTGGTAATTCATGGGTACATGTTTTTTCCCAAAGGGGATAACTGTACATTTCTTGGCATTGAGTATGAGCCCATGGCTCCAGCACCAAGCATATGTTTTGTAAGGCCCTTTTGTATGGTATCCACATCATTTTGGGATTCAATAATGGCACCCAGTTTGCAGTCATCTGCAAACTTTGTTAGCCAGAGTCCCTTAGTTTTGGCCTGTACTTTAGAGAAGTAGATGCCAAACAAGAGTGGTCCCAAGACTGAACCCTGTGGTACTCCACTTGTCACTTGTCTGGAGCAGGATTTGGAGTCAGCTACGTTTACAGTGTGGGTTCTATCAGTTGGCAACCCATCGAGTGACGTAGGGATTAATGTCCAGCTTAGTAAGTCTATCCATGATTCCAGAATGGGGGATGGTGTCAAAGGCCTTGGTGAGGTCCAGGTAGGCTGTGTGGACCACCTTACCCTCATCTATGGCTCTGCAGACTGATTCAAAGAAGTCAATCAGGTTCAGGAGACAAGATCGGCCCTTCATGAACCCAAACTGGGTGGGGTCGAGTGTTTGAAGGTTGCCAATGTCTTTGTTTATAAGTTCCATGATAATACATTCCATGGCCTTGCAGATCAGTCTCATCAGACTGATGAGGCAGTAGTTCCCGAGATCCAAGGTGGATCACCCCTTGTGGAGTGGGATAACTGTAGCTGTGCACCACTCAGTGGGCACGAAGCCTGAGGTGAGGCTATGATTAAACATGACACTTAGGTGAGGTGCCAGTGGATTTTGTAGTTCATGTAGTACACAGCCCGGGATGTCATCTGGTCCCATGGATACTGTATTCTTAGCTTTGGAGAGTGAATTTTTTTACCTGTGTGGTCGTTATTACTGGAATTTGGCAGTCTACCGGTATTGAGATGGGCCGTTTAGGGAGTGAGAGAGGGGTGAAGTTGACACTGAATTGATCTGCCAGGATATTGGCAATATCCTTGGGATCAGTATATTTAATGTCATTCTGTTGTAGCTCAGAGCAGATATGAGCATTGCCATTTAGATTCTTGACATAGTTATAGAATGCCTTGTGGTTGTCTTTGGAATCTTTGGCAATTTTATTTTTGTAACTAGCTTTGGAGCATTTTATGAGGAATTTCAGCTTCTTACTCAGGCTGGTAAGGGAGTTTTTTGCATCCTGGGATTTTCCTCTTTTCTGCAATAGTTTCTTCCTTTTGTTGTAAAGTTTGTTTATGGTAGGGAACCACCAGATTGGCTTCCTTTTTTTGGAGGAGAGCATCTTGGTTCTATTTGGGATGGCACGATTCAACTCAGACTCCAATTGCATAAATGAGAGTCTAAGCCCAGTATAATAAGTCCTTTCAGTATACAGTCCTTCTGTCATTTGTATATCACAACCAGCAACAAGATATGTGACTCTTTCCAATTCTGTTTTACAAAGCCTACATTTGTCTGTTTCTCGCACATGTTCAATGGACACGTAAACCAATGTGTATACCATCTACTCTCTTGAGCTGCCAATACTAAGCTTTCTTCTTTTTGGTTTAAATTCAACTCTTGTTAACCATTCCCGTGTACGATCCTGATCAGCATGAGGTTGTTCCAAGAGTTTTCTATACTTGCAACTGTATTTATGCATTTTCCACATTTCTTCCCTTCTCATCTGATCCTTCACCTTATAGTCTTTCTTTGTTTTTTGGCACATTCAGTTGCTGCCTGATTTTTATCTACTTCTGCTTCGATTTCCATTCCTGCTTGATGCCGATATGCTTCTGCTAAACTAAGCAGGAAAGTCATGTTAGACTTATTCTTCTCATGTATCAAAACTTTCACTACATTTGGCTCTTGAGAGGTCAGCAGATATGTATGCAGCCCCTCGATTGCAGATCTATACATGTAATCAAGTTCAAGGAGGCCCATACCTCCTTCAGAATGGGAAGTATATACTCTTGATATACACTGATTTTTATAATCATTTCATGAGCATGAAGCATCCTTCTTGTTTTCCAGTCCAAACTGTCCAACAGTGTTTGGGGCCAGTCAATCACTCCAAAATTGTAAATTAGGACAGGAAGAGGAAATTGTTTATAACTTGGACTTTGTTCCTAAATGTCAACACTGTTTTCAGAATTAATTTTAGTCTTCTAAAATACTCTTTACTAAGTTTTATTCACATCTGTTCATTTTTTATTGTTGATCATCAATTTGCAAATATTTATGCAATCCCTCTTACTCAAGTTCTTTTATATCACATTCCTGTCTCAAACTATTGTTTTCTTGGTGCTGCAGCTTTTCTGCTTTAAAGGTTGCTTTTGCACATTTATCAAAACCAAATGACATTCTTATATCATCTGAAAAAGCTTTGACCACTTGCAATTGTGGTTTCACTTCCTGATCTGATGAACTATACAGTTTTAAGTCTTCTACAAAATGAAGATGAGAAGTCCTTATATTTTTTTGGTTTCTGGGAGCCAAATTGCAACCATGAGCCAATCTGTTAAGTAGACAGCTTAATGGGTTAAGGGCAAGACAGAAGAGCAGCAGGGCAAAGAGTCACTCTGGAATATCCCCCTTTGAATTTTTATTCCTGGAATAATAATCTGTCCTTTATCATGGCTTAACTGCAAAGTAGTTTATCACTGTTTCATGGTCACTGTAATGTAATCACTCAGTGTAAGGTGCATCTTACACATTTTAAGCAATCTTTTAACCATGAATGCGGGATACTGTCAAATGCCTTTTTATAGTCTATCCATGCCATACTTAGATTATTCCCCTTTTTTACAGTTTTCCATTATGAATTTATCTAATAGCAAATGAGCTTTTGTTCCATATGACTCTGTTTTGTTACCGTTTGGTTCTATTGTGATGATTGAGTTTTCTTCTAAGTGACTATAAACTCTGTTGGCATCAATTCCAGTGTATGGTGTATACATTGTCAGAAGTCAAGTTATTGGTCTATAGTTTCTAGGACAGCTTGCAGGTTTGCTCTTAAGTAGGAGCATTGTTTTTCCTGTTGTTAACCAGGCTGATGTCTGTTCAGGGTTCGCAAACATTAGTTCTTACTCATAGCTAAATCTTCATGTAAACATGTTAATGCTTTTAGCCAGAAGTTAGGTGCTGCATCCGGGCCTGGGGTTTTCCATTTAGGAGCTTTTCTTAACTTTGTTTTAATCACTGTGGTTATTACTTCATCCCATTCCATATCCTGTACATTGCAACTTCTTATTCTTTTACTTCTTCTATCCATTTAGTATCTTTGTTATGTTCCACAGGATCTTTATAGATATTTCTCCAAAACGTATCTATTTCTTCTTTTTTGTGGTGTTTCAATTCCTTTAGCTTTGTTTCCCAATTCTGTAAAAAACTTTTTTGCCTCATCAATAAATTGCTTATTTTGTAATTTTCCTTTACATTTATCTGCATATCTTCTAAGTTTTTCTGCATGTACTGATATTTTTAGTTTATTATTTGTGATAGTGCATGATAGATCCTGATCTGTTCTGATACAGTACATTGCTTTTATCACGTCTATCTTTCTGAGTATTTTTGCTGATCTGTTCCCTCTTTTATACTCTTCTAACAATTACACCTCTTGTCTTAATTGCTTTATAATTTTCTACATTCGCTACTTCCATGATGGCATTTGATTTCTTCATTTCCTTTCCCTTACTGCCCTGTATTTTTGTAAAAAACTTTATCTGTTATTCATTTAGCTGCACAGTAATATATAATTTTTACTTCTGTTATATCACATAAATCTCTGTGAACAGTTCTAATTACTGTGTTCATTTGTTTTATCAAACTTCTAACTGTTTGGGTTTTATTGACTTTCTGTAGTCTATTTCTTTCATTGATCTTAATATGTCTGTCCATCTCTATTAAATCAAGCAACTCTTCTCTTAGATCATTTCTTCTAAACTGAGGGTACAGTCTTTGTTCTCCATTTCCTGTAGGCATTCTATAGAAAGTTCCACAGCATCTTCTTGTGCCACATTCTGTTAATTTCCTTTGTGTCATCCATCTTTCATATGGGAACTCACTGGCCCATCACTCCACAACATTGTGTAAGGATTGCTACAGTTTCCTGTTCCTTCCTTGTTGTGTAACTCCAAGTGAACTTTTATACTGATTTCATATGGAAGGCTCCAAAGTATCCTCATGCAGCAACTGATCAGATGTTTCCTGCTCCACTGGTTTCTCCTTAATTTGGGGATCCATTGCTCTATCCTGCTGTGATGTACCCCCTTGTGTAAATACTGTAAATATATTTTCTTAACTCTCTTGTCTATGTGCTTATATAATGCATTTTCTCAAATTACTCTATAAAAACAGCTTTATAAATGTATAGCCTTTTTAGAATGTGCTTATATAATGCATTTTCTCAAATTACTCTATAAGGACAGCTTTACAATTGTATAACCTTTTTATAATAACGTTAGTGAAGTTGTATTTGACTATTTTGTAATAATGAATATGCCTATTGTACAAACTGGTCACCTCAATGTATCACTTATATTTTTTTCATATTTTGTAATTTGTATTTGTATTTTTGGAGCTTTTCACCCCAGGCCTCCACTGAAAACGGGTCGCCAGGGCCCAGTGGACCTTCCCGGTAATCAAACTGGAAATAAATAAATACATAAATAAATAAAATGTTATCAAAGTTAGATTTTATACATTAAATCCTTCACTTTGCAGGTAATCCATAACCTCAGTTTCTATTTCTTTAACTTCTCCATTACTAATCCACTTTTCTGCTTTTCCTCTTTGTTTTCTTATTTTTTGTATTGCCAAATTTTTCATATCTGGATGCCTTTGGCTGTATTTCTCTTCAAATATCTTTGGTGATGCTCTTTTATATTGGCTAGTTTTGTTTTCTCTTTTGCATAAATATTTTACCATATTAAATCTCTTTCTCTTTCCCATGTCCATATTTCTTCTTCAGATGTTTCCTGCGCCTATTGTTCCTCCTTATTCGGGGGATTCATTGTTCCATTATGCTAACTGCGGTGGTGGTGCTGCGGTAGCATTGTCGCCTCACAGTAAGATGTTGTCCTGTTCGATTCTCAGCTAAAGCGTCTTCTGTGTGGAGACATGCGTGAATGGGCATACCTTCGTTGAAGGTTGTGCATCAGAGCTGGCAACTCGGCATGTAAAAATCTACTGCCAATCATTAGCGGTTCAGCTGTGGAGACCCCTAACCGGGAAAAGCCAAAAGACACAACAATAACAACAACATTGTTCCATTATGCTGTGATATAACATGTGTTGGGCTTTATACACAGAATCCTTCAATTCACAGACACTCATAGTTTCAGTTTCTATTTTTTAAACTCTACTTTGCTATTCTTCTGTTCTACATTCCCTCTTTGTTATCTTATATTTTGTATTGTGAGATTTTCCCCATCTGGATTCCTTTTTCTGTATTATTCTTTGAATGTCTTTGGAGCTGCTTTTTTGTATTGATTAGTTTGTCTTTCTCCTTTGCATAATTATTCCACCATATCAGATCTCCTTTTCTTTCCCATGTCTATATTTCTTTCTTATACCTTTCAAACATCTTTAGATTTTATTCTTATTATTTTCACACTTCCTTAGTCACTTCTTTTTCCAAAGGTCCCAATATATATTTTTTCATAAATCTGTTGTATTAATGAACACAATTTTTTATTTGAAGCTTCTGACAGGTTTTTTTTTTTTTTTTTTGCGCTAGTAATTTTTTTTCCACTAATTTCTCTCTTAATCTTTTTGTATATCTTCTGTCTGGAAATTCTGGGCTTCTTGTATAATTGTAACAATACATAATTTATTTCTTATCCTCAGTAGTCCACTCTATTGTCCTAATGGCTCATTTTTGGCCTATCAGTTTTTATGATTTAAGCAAGCTCAGATGCTCATAAACCAGTACTTACTATACAGCAGGAACTTCTTCTTGTAACATTTGTTAATGTCTGTTATGTACTTCACAGATAAAGATTCTAGTTGTCTACTGATGTACTATGTTCTTCATCTGTAAATATGTTGTAAGTAATTGCTATGTAAATTGTTAATCACTATGTAATCCAATGTAACTACTGTCTGTTTATTTTAACTGTGGAGTTTTTCTCCCCGGGCCTCCGCTGAAAATGGACCTACGTCCAGTCGGACACTCCCGGTCAACAAATATAAATAAAATAAAATAAAATAAATAAAATAAATGATTTGTGTGGACTACCACTTTTTTCTATAATGGAGGGGGCATCCCCTAATGCTTACAATGTGGATATTGACATGATTATACAGCCTTAGCAGGTTTTGCATGTCCATATGTGAAAGAAATGGAAATTGCTAAAAATGCCATTGTTCTGCCTTTACTGGTGTCATTGCTTCCTCTTGCAGCAAAGGTGTGCAATGTTAAATCCTGAGACATGTTGCAGTTTTGCATGAATCACAGTTTGCAGAGATAGATATCTCCAACACTAGCTGCCAAATGCTAAACATGAAGCAAAGAGTGAGAATGTATATGTAACATTTATCTGTAACTCACCAGATTATATGTTATGTGTCTTTATGACATAGCTGAAATGGCCCTCATTCCAGTCTAATCAACTGAATATCAAATAAACAAACTTCTATTAATTAATTAGTTGATTAATTAATTGCACTCATATGTAAATAAATTAATAAATAATTAACATGTTTTTGTCAAAAGAATGGAATATACTGAATAATGTTGTTCAAATTAAATGTAAACATTTTTAAAGCACTAATCCAAAACATTACTTTGTTTAAAAAACATAACTGATTCAAACACATCTTAGTTTAAGGAATAAACTGCTTACAATCATAAGCATTCAACACTGACTGTGACATACTTTATAAAAATCAGTAGGCTTCAGTAATTAGCAGTCTATTTACCTGTGGTGATTTGGTGAAAGACAGTTGTTAGAATTTATTGCACATCCAAATCTTGACTGATCCTTTGATCACTTGTAGAAAATGAAAACAGGTGTCTCATTACACATGCATCATTTATTTATATGATTACAACATAAGAACAATTAATGTTTTTAGAATGTGCTTTGAACAGAAGTAAAATGTAATGTATAATGCTGGTATGGCTTCTGTTTTCAGTAGTGTAACCTTTCATGAAGCAAGGCATTTAAACAATCTTTTATAACATAATTATAAAATTAGGATACCGTTTTAGAAGTGTTCTGAAATAATACAAGACTTTTTGATATTCTAGCTTAAAAATGAATTTCTAATTCATTTAATATAAATATGGCTAATTCAAGAACTTACAAAAGCTTAACATAACATGGATAATGATGGCATTAATTTTAAATGAAACAGCATGAAAGACTGTAAAAAAATGTTAGGTTAAGCAAAGGGCTGTTCCCTTATGGAACTTACAGAAAAAAGACAATCAGTATTTCCTTTTTATCATTTTTACAGTGAGGACGTCAAATATGGAAGATGTCAGGAATTTTACTACTACTAAAAGGTTTTATAGTATTACAAAACACTAACAGATAATAAGTCACATGAGTCAGTAAGCAAGAATAGTCACTAAATATGAACACTAATGTTTTGACTATCTAATTCCGGCAAGCCAGCTACGCACTGAATAAAACTTAACAAGAAGAGTTTTTGTATGCAGATTTCCAGATATTTAGAAGTTGTACGTTCCTTCTCGGTAGTATTCTTTCAAGATAGGGCTGCTGACAATAATAAGATGAAAATACAATTATATCTCCTTGAATCATTCACTACCATTCAGAAAAAGTTAGATGAAATGGTTAAGTCCTTCTACAAGTTACCATCCCCTTGCAGTAACTTTTTCTAATTCAGAAATGCTCATGCACACTGCAGTAATTCTTCAAGATCAAAAGAATCACCACTGGGGGCTGACCCAGCAGACTTACAAAAGGATAACGAGGCATTCGAGGAGGTGGTTAAGGTTAATTAGCCACATGCTGCTCCTTGGAAATGCCTGCAGTAAGTAATATACACTGCTGAGTGATTCAAAGAATCATTCAGCTGTGTAAATTAGCATAGCAAATAATGATAATTAACTTGACCAAAGTGCAGTGGCCCTTGATTATAATCAATGTGTGAGACTGCATTGAAGGTTTAGAGACGTGGAACATAGAGTAGTAGTGGAGGGGTGTACTATGTGTATGCGTGTGTGAGTGTGTGTAGTTACCACACCTCTAAACCTCTTAGCACAAGAAATTTGGACTAAACTAAAAATAATGGAGGACAAAGACCAAGAAATAGGACACATTTTAAACATCACTGTGTTAAATTATGAAAGCTTCTATAATAAGAGGTATTGCATTAGCATACTTGTCTGAAGGATATGCAGTCTGAAACTCAAATAACTATTTTGTGACTTCAAGCCTCACTGATTTGTAAGAAAAACACAACTTTATGAGGAAATGTCCAAAAATCTGCAACAAAAATCTAGACATTCTGCAAAAATCTGGACTGCTGAGAGGTATGGTTACAGAATGCGGGTTAGGATTTGAAATATGAGTGTGGATGTTTTGAGATGTTGTGTGTGTGTGTGTGTGTGTGTGTGTGTGTGTGTGTGTGTGTGTGTGTGTGTGTGTGTGTGTGTGTGTGTGTGTGTGTATGCATGGGTGTGTCCACGTGTATTTCCAGTGTATGTGTATGTGTGTATGTGGGAGATGAGATTGTATTGAAGATTTAGAGACGTTGAGCATACGGTAGTAGTGGAGGGTGCAAGTTAATGTGTGCGTGCATGTGTGTGTGTGTGTGTGTGTGTGTGTGTGTGTGTGTGTGTGTGTGTGTGTGTGTGTGTGTGTTTGTGTGAGAGAGCGCGTACATGGGGAAGTCTGCCCATGTGTCTTTTCCAGTGGGTGTGCATGTGTGTGTCAGGGTGTTATTGACTGGTTGTCTGCTTTTGTGTATGTGTGTTTGGTGAGGTGTCTGTGAGTGTGTGAATGTGTGCATGAATGTCTGCATTTGTGTGAGAAAATGAAGGAGTGGAATGTCAATGCCAGCTCCCAGCATAGGCCACCAATGGTAATTAACTTGGAAAATTGACTTCCTGTACTGATGGTAATTGGAAGATTTCAAAGGCATGCAAATTAGCTTATAATGAGATCTTCCTCACTGAATATCAGCATGTCTCTGAATGGCTTCCCTGCAGTCATACACACTGCATCAGCCTATGATTGGAAGTATAAACCACTGCAACTTAAGTCTCTGAATCCCAGAAATGTTTGCCCATCCCTGATTTATTTAATATGTACAGGTTTTTCAAGTTATTTAGCCTTCATAAGTTTGAACAATCTTAGCTTATATGTAGAGCAAGGCTAGAAAATTCTGGAGTGCATTTTGTGTACTTTTTGAAATGTACGAATCATATGAAATGGCATGCAATATTTATTTTATTTACCAATAATCACCTAATGTTTTACATGCATTTATATATGCAAACATTTAGCTACTTTTTTTTAATTTCTCCAAATCTTTTGGTTGCCTAATACCATGATGGGAATGGACTCCATTCCTAAGTCAAAGTATGATTAAAGTTCACAAAATTAGTATTGTTTTAATGTTTGATGCCAGCCAGAAGTGCTCTTCGCAGCACCCGCAGTGTGCCCAGTAATGACTCCTTCTGCAATTCGTATGGAGTTAAATATATTGGTAACATATCTAGATATGATTGGAGATTCTTTTTCATAAGACCCATTTCTCCTACTTCTATTGGAACTGTCTAGGTATCTTTCATCCACATTGCTCTAGTTTCTGCCTGCAAATCCTGATAGTTTATGATTTTGTGCCTCTCTGTATGCAAGACACTGCAGTCACTGGGTGTAGTGATTTCAGTGATCAATGCTATGCTTTTCTTCTTTTCATGGACCAGTGTTTTTCAGATACTTCAATATTATAATGTTTGCACAGTTCCCTGTGTAACAGTATTGCCACATTATGCCTTTGAGTATACAGTCCTTCTGCCATTAGTATGTTACAACCAGCAATAAGGTGTGCGGATGTTTCCAGTTCTGTTTTACAAAACCTACATTTGTCTGTTTCTCCCACATGTTCAATGGATGTTGTAAACCAATGTGTACATAGTCCACTATCTTGGGCTGCCAGTATTAACCTTTCATCTTTTGGTTTGAATTTGTCTCTCCTTAACCATTCCTGTGTTTGATTCTGATCAAAATGAGGTTGTTCCAGGAGATATCTATATTTGCAACTGTATTTATGTATTTCCCCACTTCTTGCCTTCTCTTCTTATCCTTCACCTTATATTTTGTTTTGTTTTTGGGCACATTCAGTTGCTGCCTGATATTTATCTACTTCTGGTTTGATTTCAAAGGTAAAGGTATGACAAAGGTATGACAAAGGTAAATAAATATCTTGTAAAATTGTTAACAGAAAATAGTAAGGTGAATGGTTATCTTGCAAACTGTTAACTATTAGCCTGAGTACCACTGATCCTAAAATGATGCATGTTGGTTTACAAATTTCTTCTTTCTCTCATTCCTTTGCATAGTTAACAGTACTCAGCACCTAGCAAAACGAGCTCAGCAATTAACAGAAAAGTATCTGTATGGTACCTGCCACTCGGGTATCAAAGCGGTTGAAATTAGGGACATTAAAAACAATATAAGAACTGCCAATATATCCTGCAGGTTGTTGGCTAAAGTTACATATATTTCAACTAAGTGGTGGAGTTGTCATTACTTAAACTGTATTGAGGTATAATTTGTAAGTTAAAAGTACACTCTCCAACAAGTGACACAGCTAACTATCCCCATCCTACATCCCTGTAAAAATCCCACCATATTTTTGTTCTTTCTAAAGTTCTGATAAGGTGTTTTTTTTAGTGCTGTTGCTACTGAAGTTTACTTTTCCCCTCTGCCCTTTCTTTTTAGAAAGATTCTGTACAGCATTTTACTTCTGATGCTAAACAAACACAGATCATCTCCCTAGAGTGGGGAACTTTTGTTTAAGGAAAATAAGCTCACCTGATATTTTTTCTTGTTACTGGTCAATCAAGGTTTGGACTCATACCATCATCAGGGTTGGGAGGGTGGCCTAATGGTTAAGGTGTTTCCCTTACAAACACAAGGTGCAGGGTTTGAGTCTCACAAGGATAACAGTTTTTTCCCCCGTCCCAGTGAGGCAGAGCACCTCGCTCTGGCTCTGTTCAAAAATCTTGACCGGGGGGGGATCGATCGTTGTCGTTTCCTCTGGGAATCATCTGTGTCACTGCTGGACAGGCACAACACACTAACAGGCACATTTAACATAAACATAAGGGTGGCGTAAGCCACATAACTAGGCTAGGCTGCTTAGCTTAGGATAGCCCAGTATAAAAACCTAAACCTATGAACCTATACCACTCTATTTGCTCTTGCTTTACTTGGGCTCTCTACACTCCCAAACCCTATCCCCACTCCCACCCACCCCCTCTTCCAATACATTTATACTTACTGTAACCCCACCTTCCTACTCATCATCCACTAAAAAGACCCCTCATAGAAACTCCTCCCCTCTTTTTCAACAACCAGAAAAAAGCCCTCATAACACTATTACTCATCCACTGCTCCACCCCTATATTTCTACCTACTCACCTTACTATCCTTCTTCATTCACAGTATACCACATACACCCACTACTCTCCGAATTTCCACATAATAAGTACTTTCAAAACCTTATTATTACACATGTACCTTCTTCCTATTTAACATGTCCAATACTAAATATTACTTTATCCTCTTTCTCACCCTCTTCACAGCTCTCCTCATACTTTCTCAGGCCACATCCCCCCATGCCACCTTTCATATATTACCTCCAAACCTTTCAATTCTAACAATCCCTGCAATAAAAAAACTGCAATAGCTACTCTAGCATCTCATCCTCCTTATTCGAATGTACTACATTGCATCTACCCAAAGTAAAACTCTCCCAGACTAATATTAAATTCAAATTGACTCCCCACTTCTTACCTATAGCACCTTTAAGAACCCACCAGGTAAATACAGTAATGCTTTATCTCTTCAAACTATCTCAATGTGGAGATATTCAACCAAACCCTGATCCCAACAAACTGCCATCATTCACCCAACAGCCTACAAACCATAACCTATATATAATAACTCTAATTGTATGTAGCATTTGAAATAAAATCACTGAATTTCAAGCCTGGCTATAACAATACACCCCAGATATTATGGCAGTAACAGAAACCTGGTTAAAACCACACATATCTGACACTGAAGTTCTCCCACTGGGATACAATATCCTTCACAATGATAGACTCCATAAAAAAGAAAGGGGTGTAGCTTTCGTATATCATGACTTGTACTCTATTACTATCTGGCAAAAAACAGTCCCTTCCTTTGGAAATATCAAATTACTTCTAACAACCCTTCCTATTAATAGTAACAAGCAACTATGTATTGCCATGCTATGTATTCCCCCTGGCCAGAATATCCCTATCCTGGAAGACATTCTTTCCTGGGCTAATCACAATATCTCCCATGAAACTATTATGCTGGGTGACACAAATATCAATTGGCAAAACTTAATCTCTAACTCCCCTACAAATAGTATCAACCTGCACAGTTTTACACAGCTTAGTTCAAGTCCTACTCATACTCAAGCTACCCAAAGACATTCAACCTTAGACTGGATCCTAGTCACGCACCCTTATAAATACTCCAATAGTGGTACCCTTCCAAACCCCTTAAATGACCACCTGTCAGTCTTCACCAATAGAACACAGATTCAAATCTCCAGAGCCCAATCCTATAGAATATCCAGAAACGTTACCAGCTTCAACCAAAACACCTTCATAAATACCCTAAAGGCTCATGATTGGACCCCTTTAAAAAAATTAAAACTGGATGATGCTAATTATTTCAATAAACCATTTCTTGATACACTTATTAGCTTACTCCCATTTGCATCAAATGGATAAGACATAGTCATGCCCCTTGGTTAACTAAATATACTAAACAACCTATCCTTTCTAAAGATCATGCATGGAATGAATGGGATATAAACAAGACTCCATTAAATGAAATTACTTACAAGCAAGTCAAAAATAAGGCCAAAATATTTGTAATCAAAGATAAGAAAAAGTATTTATCTACTCAACTATCTGGTACACAACTCAGAAAAGTTCTGGAAATCAGTTTCCTTCCTCCTCAATCCTGGGAACTCACAGAACCCATCACCTTATCATGACAAAGACCCACAACAAATTGCTAATTTATTTAACTCTCACTTTATAAATACCATCCTAAATCTACTAAAAGAATCCTCTCCTAAAACTGACCCTAACTGTCATAAACCACCAACTGCTTCAAAACTCACCTAGGATAACCTCAGCTCTCTTCCTTCACTCACCAGCAACACATCTCCTATTGCTCTTTCTACTCCTTTTTTCTCTATGCAGCCAGTACCCATCTCACTAGTACACAAACTTCTCAACAAACTAAAACCCTGCTCCCTTTCCCCAAATAATCTTCCATCCAAATAGAAGCATACCCAGTCAGTATACTCCTTAATCACTCCATTTCAGAGTCTTACATCCCCCAGCTCTGGAAAAAATCCATCACTACTCCACTACGTAAAGGTGGAATTATCCATGATCTCTCTAATTATCCTCCTATTTCTATACTCTCTCTATTATCAAATTTTTTAGAAAAATGTATACATACCCAACTTCTAAATTATCTCTTTGATAATAATTCCATTTCACCTACCCAGCATGGATTTTGTCCCACTCACAGCACTATGACAGCCCTACTCTCTTTTACTGATACTGAGAATTAAACCTTGGATGCAGGCCTACTTGTCTCAGTCATCTTATTAGACCTGTCCAAGGCTTTTGACACAGTGTCACACTCTAAACTGTTGCAACAATTAGAAAATCAAGGTTGTTCTGCAAACTCCCTAACATGGTTCTCATGCTATCTAAATAATAGAAAACAGTCTGTTAGGTGGCAAAACAAACAATCCAAATACCTGCCCAATAATACAGAAGTTCAACAAGGATCTATTTTTAGGGCCACTGCTTTTCTATATATTCATTAATAATCTTCATGAAGCATGCCAACATAGCATGCTCATTCGGGTCTATATTCTGTGATTGAAGAGTCTACTCTTCAAACACATAATAATCAACACATATACAGTGAATGCTGCAAATGGCAAATGGCCACGTCTGTAAATTTTTTCCTTGAGAAACAATTCAGTTGGCAGTTATCGGGAATTTCCCTTTTCTTCAATGTAGAGCAATCTCAGAGTTGGTATATTTAATTATGGGGGTTGTGGGGGGGGACAAAGCCCCCCAACCTGATTAGTGTTTTAAAGTTTTTTATTTTATGGCCAAGTGAATTTTTTCCCAGAGGAAAAAATCCGCTGATGTGACCATTCGTGGTTTACAGTGTTACTGTATATGTGTTGATTATTATCTGATCGAAGAAGAGACTCTTCGATCACATAATATAGACCCGCTCATTCAATATGTTGATGATTCAACTATCATCTTCTCCTCCACCAATCTCTACAGTCTCCAAAAAGTTACTCAGAATGCCCTGACATCTATTGAAAATTAGCTAAATGATGCACAGCTATTACTTAATCTCAAAAAATCCAAACTCCTGCTTTTCTCAACAAGCCCTCCTATCTCGTACTTCAAAATTTTCTAAAAAAAAACAACACAAAAATTGAAATAGTGAAGACAGTAAAATTACTAGGCATAACTATTGATGAAAAACTCACCTTTGAGCAGCATATTCTTAATACAATAACAAAAAAAAACTAACTTCAAGCTAGGGAAACTCTACCATCACAAACTGTATATGGATAACTCAACTAAACTGAAACTTGCTAACTCTCTGCTTATCCCTTCCCTCATCTATGGAAGTCCCATTTTTACTAACTTCCACACATCCCTTTCCAATAAACTTTGATCCTGCTGTTGCAAAATAGCTAGATTTGCCTCAGGAATGACAAACCGCTCACACCATTGCCAAGCTATCTCTGAACTGAAATGGCTTGAATTTCCCCATTACCTAGGGTATACTCAACTAACTCTTGCTCATAAACTAATATTCAAACCTAACAACTGCCCAGCACTCCATTGTTTCCTACAATCATACATCAAAACTCATAACCTATGGTCTACTAATAAGCACCGATTAAATGTAATCAAACCCAACAAAAGAGCTGGTCAAAGCGTTCTCTCACAGCATTGCAAAACTTTGGAATGCTCTGCCTCCCTACATCACTCAACTAGATTCTTTAAAATCTTTTAAAACTGCACTAAAAAACTACTATCTCAATAATCCAACCTGTTCCTGCTTAATTATGTCCAAACCACCTTAAACACTATACCATACTCATCTTATCTCTACCCCATTCATCCACTGTAAACACTCCGTTATGGAACTTGCATTTTGAATTTTGTATTACTGTATTTTCAAATTTTATTTTTATTGTATTTTGAATTTTGTATTATTGTATTTAACCTTGTTAATGTTTTTAAGCTCTCTGAAAAGACACATGCTCAATGTTTTTTTATACCTCTGTATTATACTTTTTGTGGAGCTTTTCTCCCCAGGCCTCCACTGAAAATGGGTCTCTGACCCCGTGGACTTTCCCGGTCAATAAATAAATAAATAAATTTCCATTCCCACTTGATGTCGATATGTTTCTGGTAGACTAAGAAGGAAAGTCATCTTAGATTTATTCTCCTCATGTTTCAAAATGTTCACTATGTTTGGGTCTTGTGAGGTCAACAGATATGTATGCAGTCCCACAGTTGCAGATCTATACATGTAATCAGTTTCAAGGAGGCCAATACCTCCTTTGGAACAGGGAATATATAATCTTGGTATGCAGTGATTTTTATAAATCATTTGATGAGCATGAAGCATCATTCTTGTTTTCCTGGCTAATCTATCCATCACCTTTTGGGGCAAGTCAATCACTCCAAAACTGTAAGTTAGGGCAGGAAGGACAAATTGGTTTATAGCTTGAACTTTGTTCCTAGATGTCAACACTGTTTTCAGGATTAATTTAAGTCTTCTAAAATATCTCTTACTGAGTTTTATTCAAATTTGTTCATGTTTTATTGTTGATTCTTCGTCAGTTCCGAAATATTTATAGACTCCCTCTTGCTCAAGTTCTTTTATATCATATTCTTGTCCCAAACTGATGTTTTCTTGGTACTGCAGTTTTCCTGCTTTAAAGGTTGCTTTTGCACATTTATCAAGACCAAATGACGTTCTTATATCATCTGAAAAAGTTTTGGCTACTTGCAGTTGTGCCTTCACTTTATCATATGATGAGCTATACAGTTTTAAATCATCAACAAAGAGAAGCTAAGAAGTCTTTACACTTTGTTGCTTTCCGGGATCTAAATTATAGCCATACCTAATCTGTTAAGCAGACAGCTAAATGGGTTAAGGACAAGGCAAAAGAGCAACAGTGACAGAGTCACCCTGGATATCCCCTTTGGACTTTTATACCTGGAATAATAATTTTTCCTTTAGCAAGGATTAACTGCAAAGTGGTTTGCCACTGTTTCATGGTTGTTGTGATGTAGTTTATCAATGTAGGGTCTATATTATACTTTTTTAAGCACTCTTTTATCCATGAATGTGGGATACTGTCAAATGCTTTTTTGTAGTTTATCCATGCCATACTTAGATTCTTCCTCTTTTTACAGTTCTATACTAAGACTTTATTAAACAACAAATGATCCGTCGTTCCATACAACTTTCTTTTATTACCCTTTTGTTCTGTCATAATTGAGTTTCCTTCTAAATGACTGTAAACTCTGACAGCATAAATTCCAGTGTATTGTTTATACTTCGTAGGAAGCCAAGTTATTGGTCTCTAATTTTTAGGGTAGCTTGCAGATTCACACTTATGTAGGAGCATTGTTTTTCTTGCTGTTAGCCAGACTGGTCTCTGTTCAGGATGCACATATAAATAGTTCTTACTCATGGCTAAATCTTGGTGCAAAGATGTTAATACTTTTAGTCAGAAGCTAGGTACTGCATCTGGGCCTGGTGTTTTCCTATTAGAGGCTTTTCTTAACTTTGTTTCAGTCTCTCTGGTCATTACTTCATCCCATTTCATATCCTGTACATTTGAACTCCTTATTCTTTCTTTTACGTCTTCTGTCCATTTAGCATCTTTGTTATGTTCAACAGGATCTTCATAAATACTTCTCCAAAATGTATTTATTTCTTCTTTTTTTTGGTGGTCTTTTAATTCCTTTTACCTTGTTTTCCAGTTCTCTGTAAATCATTTTTAGGTCATCAATAAATTGCTTATTTTGTACTTTTCCTTTATATTTATCTGCGTATTTTCTATCTTCTTCTGCCTGTGCTGATATTTTTAGTTTATTATTTGTGATAGTGCATGACAAATCCTGATCTGTTATAATAATGGCCATTGTTTTTTATCATGTATGTCTTTCTGAGTATTTTTATTGATCTGTTCCTTCTTCTTTACTCTTCTAACAGTGACAATTCTTGTATTAATTGGTGTATAGTTTTCTCTATTCGATACTTTCATGATGCCATTTGATTTCTCCCCATCCTTTCCCTTATACCCTGTGTTATTGGGGTAGGATGTTATCTCTTATTAATTTGACTGCACAGTAATGTATCCTATTTACTTCTGTTATAGCATATGAATCTGTATGGGAGGTCCTAATTACTGTGTTTATTTGTTTTATCAAACTTCTAACTTTTTGGATTGTATTGACCTTCTGCAGTCTATTTCTTTCATTGATCTTAATATGTCAATCCATCTCTATTATTGAAAGCAACTCTTCTCTTAGATCATTTTCTTCTAAACTGTGGGCACAGTCTTTGTTCAGCATTTCCTGTGGGCATTCCAAAGAAAGTTCCAGAGCTTCTTGCTGTGCCATGTTCTCTTCAGTTTCACCCCATGTCATTCGTTGCTCTTTCATATGGGAACTCAGTGACTATCAGTCCAGGGCATATCAGAGTTGTTAAAGTTTTCTATTCTATCCCTTGCTGTAAAGCCCCATCTGAACTTTTGTACTGGTTTCCTATGGGAGGCTCCAAAATATCTTCATATGTCAACTGATTAGATGCTTCCTGCTCCGCTGGTTTCTCCTTCATTTGGGTGTTCATTACTCTATCCTGTTGTGTTGTTATCTGAGTTGAATTTTATACACTAAACTCTTCACTTTACAGGCAATCTGTAACTTTAGTTTCTATTTCTTTAACTTCTCCATTACTAATCCTCTTTTCTACTTTTCCTCTTTGTTTTCTTGTTTTCTTATTTTTTGTATTGTAAAATTTTTCATATTCTGATATCCTTGCCTGTATTTCTGTTCAAATATCTTTGGTGCTGCTCTTTTTGCATTTATTAGTTTTGCTTTCTCCTTTGCATTAGTATTGCACCGTATTAAAATCTATTTTTCTTTCCCATGTCCATATTTCTTCTTCAGATGACTCCTACTCCTCTTGTTTCTCCTTGCTTTGGGGACTAGTTGTTCCATCATACTTTGATATGAGTCATGTTAGGCTTTTTACACTGAGTCCTTCACTTCGCAAATATTCCATAGCTTCAGCTTCTATTTGTTTAACTTCTGCTTGACTAATCTGTTCTGCATTCCCTTTTTGTGATCTTATTTTTTTATTGTGAAATTTCCCATATTTGGATGCCTTTGCCTATATTTTTCTTTGAATATTTTTGTGGCTGCCTTTTTGTGTTGATTAATTTGGCTTTCTCCATAAATATTGCACCATATCAGATCTCTCTTTCTCTCACATGTTAATATTTCTTTTTTATCCCTTTCAAACATCTCAAAATTTTGTTCTTTCAATTTTTGCTCTTCCTCAGTCATTTCTTTTTCCAAATGGCACAAGGTTTTTTGGTCTATATAGTGTTTTTCATGGATCTGTTGAATTAATGAACACATTTTTTTTATTTGAAGCTTCTGACAGTTTTTTTGTGGAAGTATTTTTATTTTCTCTAATTTCTCACTTAATCTTTTCTTATATCTTTTGTCTGGACATCCTGGAATTCTTGCATAATAGTAACAGTACATAATTCCTTTCTTATCCTCAGTAGACCACTCTATTATCTGTATGGCTCTTTTTTGGCCTATCAGTTTGTGTGATTTTTGTGGACTGCTACTTCTTTCTACAACAAGGGTCCATCCCCCTCTGGGCCTGACCTAGCCCCATTGTAGGAATATTTCCATGTCTTGAGGATTCTACACTGTCATTTTTTCCAATCCTGTTGCAATGCACCTACTAGGATTTGACACTTTTTTATCCTGAGACTTGTGCATCCAGTTATCTTTATTTTTTAACCTACTTCCATCCATGATACAAACTATATAAAATACAGTCTATATATCAGTGTCATCTTGATGAGATTTGTGAAAAACAGGGTCTACCTCATGAAGGTATTCATCAAGACTTGAGGATGAATTCAATTCCAACAATACATCTCTCCTTTTGCTGACTTTATCATCTCTCCATTTGGACCCCTATCATCTCGCCGTTCATTTTTTTTGATATATGCAAACATTTGGTTACTTCCGTGAATGTTATCTAGTTTACATGAAGACTGCTTTATTATGCAGAACAATAACTGCAATAAAGTATTTCAAAGGTAGTGGAAATATAATGGGACATTACTGAAACAACTAAATCGAAAGTATGCAACAAAAATTATTTTTATTTATATGTTATAAATAATATATGCTCAAAACTGCAACACTGAACAGCAGCAAAGTTTTACAGCAATACCTGCATATATTGGTATACTCATAAACTGTTTGAAAACTGTATGCAAAAAGTCCTTGCAGTGTTACAGTCATTAAGACTGAGCAATGAAAAATAATTTCTCTGTACTCTTTCTAATATGCAATGGAAGAGACACTCTTCAAAAAATCTGCATACTCTCAGCACCTCAGGCACAGAGGTTTAAAGTACTTACTATGACTCTGAGGTCAGTTATCAGCTCAGCTATCTGTTAGTGCTATTGCAGTGGAACCAGATGTGTAATGAGGCTTAGCCTACTGTCTTCTCCTTAGAGGCAGATGCCTGGGGACACAATAGGGCAATTGTTTCCCTACTGCAGTTTAAAGAAAATTACCCACGTACCTTGTTGATTTGGAGTCAGGGTTATTTGAAGACTTATATCACCAGTGGAAGTGAGTGGCAGCTTGTTACTAATGCCCAGTGCAAATCCTCTTAAGGACAGACATACTGGGCATGTGCAGCAGATCTATGGTTTAAAGAAAAAAAGCAATCCAGTCTTTATGATAATGACGCTCCAAGTAGCTGACCCTAACCTATAGAAAATAAATGGCCTGAAGGGCTGTCATGCAGAGGAGAATGGATGGATCAATAGGGTAGTCATGTGGTAGGTATAATGGTCAATGTGCACACTACAAAGCAATCTTTCAGTCAAGGTCTTAAGCTGCACAATCCAGTCTGAAGTTGTTTAGAGATGTTTGCTCATTTTTTCTATTTCTTGGTTTATTTGCTTGATTATTTGTTTGTTTGTATTCTCATTTTACTGGATCATATGGGCACATCATTGATTTTAGTTTTATTTATGTTTTATAGATATTAATACAATGTACTCCCATACTGTGACAAAGCGAGAAAGAGAGAGAGAGAGAGAGAGATTACAGGAGTGAATTTCAGTTCTGGCTCTGTATTAGGAGGGAGGTAGATATGAATTGTGTCTGTAGGGAAAAGAATTACAGAGCAAGGGATATAATTTAAGTGGTATTCTGAGGGAGGGTAGGTCGATACTTCGAGACAACTCAGGCGGTACATTGTGAGTTCGTTTTTTTCTACAGATGGAAGTAAATAAGCCAGCAGATTGGACAGATTTTAATGTGGGGACCAGGATTGGTGCAGTTTCAAAAAGTTGAAATAGGAGAGAGAGATGGTTTCAGATCATATTCATGTGGTGCTATCCATTCAGGTTCCCCAAAAGGAATCAGGAAATGGTAGATGTCAGTAGAAAGTGTGGAACTACATTAGCCCACCCTGACTGTATGAGGAGAAGTGAATTTTAGATGAAGTAATTCAGTGGAGTAGTAGGAACTGGATGAGGTTACAGACAGCACCCTATAATGGAAAGCTATTATGTGTGCATCCATGGGACATTTTACGAACATGGAGGGGCATTGAAGAAGAATGAATGCTAAATACATCTTGAAACTGGAGCAGGAGCTATGCACCCTTCAAAAGACATTAGATCTGGACACTACCTATATAGATTATAAAGAGGCTTCACTTCAAGCCTCCAGCCTACAAACACTGATCCAAGAGGCTGATATAACTGTGGTGGATTTTTGGTGGACTAAGGATGAAAAGGCTGGTGAATAGTTAATGGTGAAGGACAAGAAAAGATTACTTCAATTTTAGATGGGGGAAGGAAACTACATCTTGATACCCACAGCATTTTTAGAGTTTTTTTGGGAATTTTATAGTGAAATATATGCATCTGGAAGGTACCAGTTGTTACACTTGGGATGGTCAGATGTTAACTACAATAGAGAGAGAAGATCTGGCTAAAATATGTATTCCTTGTGGATATCACTGGGACAATAAAGAGACTTAGTTGTGGAAAATCACTGGTCCATAATGGATTTACTGTGGAACTGTATAGGTTGTTTTGAGAAAATTTGGTAAAACAGCTTGCCTGGCTATACAATAAAGGAATAGTAACTGGAATGCTACCTGAATCTTTCACCAAACCATTAGTAGTATGTTATACAGAGTTGAACTACACCATAGAAGATCTCAGAATTATAGGTACATTTCTCTGATCACCTGCAGAATTTCAAAATACCCACTCATTCAACTAAAGGTTCAGATCGTAATACCTACCAAAATTAGCCCATGTCACTTAAAGGGGCTTTGTTAAAGGTCAATCAGCAGAGCCTAGTTGGGGGTGGCTTAGGGAATTTATGGTGACTTCAAATAAGGAGAGCTGGGAGCATGTACGTATAATGATTTTCAATATCAAAAAAATCATTCAATTCTTTGAAATTAGAGTTTTTCTTTGATATCATGAAGGAGATTGATCTGGGAATACAACTTCTTAATTTGGTTCCTGCTCCTTATTAGAACCCTATGATATAGCTATTTGTCACTGGAAGGTTGTCACAAGATATCAAAGTAGAAGGGGGTTCTAGACAGGGTTGCCCTTTATCCTCTCCCCATTCTTTTTATCTTTTTATATTAGCTATGGAAACCTTGTCCCAGTAGATATTTTAGTATTTATGGGAGTTTGTAACGTTGCACTATCTATCCATCGTGTTTGCAGATGATAGTATGTTGGTGACTAATAGGCTGGACTTCATCCTGGAAGGGATAGTGAACCTCTATGAGAAGTTTAGAAAGAAAATAGGGTCAGAATGCAACTGAACTAAAACAGTTCAGGTTAGAGTGGGTAAGGTCTCAACCACTATTGATGAACAAGAGATTATTAGAGATGGGCACAGTATTTATGTGGATGTCAATGTGATGGAAACTGAAGATTCAGCAGGAATACTGACTATTCAACTTTATATCAACAAATCTCAACACTAGTGAAGAGTTGGTCATCCAAAGTTTTTCTTCCTTCACTGGCAGGATCAACTTAACTAAAATGATGTAACTTCCCCAAGTACTTTTTTTTTAGAATGCATATGCCTTTAATTTCTAATGAGGATCTTTGGTTAAAGAAAATACAGGTTGTATAAAAAAGGCTTGTATGCAATAAAAGCGTAGTGAGAATAGTGAAAATAAGGTTAAGGTTGCCAAGGAATTGAAGGGATGGGGTATACCTGATTTTGAACTCTCCTCTCTTTCCTTTGCTGCAGTGGCTATCAAGGGGAGGGATTCTGTAAAAACAGGGCAGCAGTCAAATTATGCCCTCTTGGAACTGCCATTCAGGATCAATGTATAAGTAAATTAAAAAGGCATCTAGGAGTAATCCTAGATTCTTTACAAATGGGCATATGGCACATTCATAACATAATAACTGGAAAGCCAATCCATTGGATGAATCTTAAAGCTAAAGGAGTCAGAAAACATGAATATTTGTTACATATGTCTGAGGGGGAAAATTCAAGTTTGTTGACTGGGGAGAGTTTAAGAAAAACTATGGTTTACCAGAGTGAGCTCGGTTCAAATTTAAACAAATAAAGCATTATATTTTTAGTTGGTTCAAGAGGTTCTATGTTCAGAGTGACATGCATGGAGAGGACATGGAATTTCTATTTTATGAATCCCAAATGTTATAACCTGGTCATTTAAAGCCATCATGTAGTGTGATATAGAGTCTTCTTCCACAACACATATATGGAGATGAGATGGAAAAACTGAAACTTAAGTGTGGGAGGATTCCGTTTTCACAGGATGAATCGGTGTTATCTATCAAGATGGACACTGGTTGAAGTTTATCCTCACAGTCTGAAATAATTACATGTGTTGGATTCATTAGTGGTTTAGGACCCCACTACATTTATATCAAACTCACAGGGAGAGGGATGGCAAATGTTGGAGACATGTTATGGAGCAGGCAATATGCATATGATGTGGTATTGTGCTAAAGTACGTCACTGCCAGCAAAAGTTGATGCAAGAATAGGAGAATATTTTCAAGAAACAAGTTCCACATAATTTGAAATTTTGCTTTTAGATCTAGGCAGGGAAGAAACTTGATGGATTTGGAATGAGAAGGCTATTTTCCTGTTACTGGGTTGATGAGTCAAAAGCCATATATACAATGCATAGAAGAGAGGATTCCAATTAAGAAAAGATGAGATAAGTTCTCTTAATGTGTAGACTTATTCCAAGGTATTGAGAACCCAAGAAAACAAAGAGCAAAAGCTCAAAGTTCAAACGCAGTGGAAAAATTGTTAGCAAGTTCTTTCATATCCAATGAGGGTGGATGCTTAGTAGTTGCAGATCAATCCGGTTTAGGGATCTGAGGTTCATTTTTATAGTCATTAGATTGATTTGATTTTTAGCAATTTTTATATTGTGTAAGTCAATGACTGATGATTCTGCATTGTCTTCTTAAATTGATGAAAGTGAATAAACTTATAAAAAATAAAAAAATACAATAAACTATGTTTCAAGTATTGAGAAGTATTTCTGAAAATTCTTTTTGGGGGCAATTATTACTTAATATTCTGCTTTTATTTCCAATATATACCATGTCATACTTCTCAGTTTATGGCAAAAGATTTAGAGAATATACACACAATGTTTAAATATTCACCTTTTAGCTATAATGTAGTAATTTAATAAAGGATATTTCACATTGTCATTCTATTTAGATGAGAAAAAGGAGGCTGTAGCACAGCGGCCCCTCTTTGATGGATTCAGTGATGGGGTTTGTCTATTTATCTAGTTAGCAATTTGTGTGTGGTTTCCAGAACCTTCTACTCTATGGAGCAGATTTTCAGACATGATGATGCATACCATGGAGATACATGTCATCCAGATAAGAATGCGTATTCTACATGTCTGCAGTTTAACTCCTTAACAGAGCTGTATGAAATTATATGGAACTCGTGTTATTTATTTATGTTTTTAGGTTTGTGAGCTGCTCAGGTTTAAGGAGTTGGATAAATTTCAACTTGAACTTGCTATCATTGGAAATTCCTGCTTTTGCATGTGGTAAAACAATTTAGACTCTTTTTTTTCGATTGTATTTATAATATAAGAAAACAAACTTGAAGCCACATTAAAAAAACATAAACACATTTCAAGTCACTCAGGATGTAGTTCAATATTTAAGGTCTTTCATAGATGTTCCACTGTCCTTTCAGCTCCTCTGTGTATTTCAGCTCAGATCAAGCTGCCTTCTGCCGCCTGTGCAATGGAAATCTCAACCCACCGTGAGCTCCTGTTTTTTCACAGACATGTCATCAACAAAGCTTGTGATATTCCAAGGCAGTGCAGAGAATTAAGGCTACAAGTTTTTAACCAACTTTTTTCCATAGTTAGGGTTTAATGCCTTCAACATCCATTTGCCAACTGTATGAATCTGATGAAGTCACTTAAGTAGAGAGTGAGCTGGGACAATTGGAAATATGAACTCTGACTTTCAATGGTCTCTTGTACTGCATGTCTGGTAACTACTATGAAGCTATGAATCATGATAAATCCGCAATTAAATCCACAATTTCTCCTCTT
Source organism: Protopterus annectens (assembly GCF_019279795.1). Classification (NCBI taxonomy): domain Eukaryota; kingdom Metazoa; phylum Chordata; order Ceratodontiformes; family Protopteridae; genus Protopterus; species Protopterus annectens. The sequence goes on from NC_056732.1 coordinate 920,342,805, forward strand.
CTTAGTCTTTTGCCAGTAGTCTCTACTATTAATCCTGAAATTCCCTCTCAGCAAGAGCAAACATATCTACCATATTAGGCTTAAAGTCACACCTTTTAACATGAAGCTTTCTTCAAGTGCTTCACATTTGCTGATTTTTATTCAGTTTTTCTGCCATAATATATGGTGTGCACATAGCTTGGTTGGATATTACAATAATATATGCTATAGAAACAACATTTTTGTGCACAAAAACAGCTACTATGCCACAATGACCTCACCAGCAGCAAACCCTTGGTTTTATTTTGAGTAATATTGGTTATGAGACTGCAATAGCCCATCTGTTTTGGTGCTTTTTTTTACCTAACCTAAATTTAACTGAACATTTAAAAGTTTCAAAGATAAACCTGCCTGCCAAATTTGTTGCTAAAATCATTCTGTTTTATAACTATTTCAGGGGTTCATATTCTACTGGTAATGTGAAACTGCATCCCAAAAAGTAGCATTACAGTAAAGTGAGTACCCATTTAATAGTGAGTCATCCCTGCTCTATGGTGGAGTAGTTTATCTCAGCCTACTTAGACTTTAGCAGACTGGGTGTTCATCACCTACTTCCTGAGAAAGCAAAGCTCCTAATTTTACTTCAGATGCATCAGTGCACACAATAATAGGTTTACTGAAGTCGGGGATAACTAAGACTGGCTTTGAACAAAAATAGTTTTCAGATGGTTGAAAATGTCATCTGCTGCTAAGTACACCTTACTGCTTCATAGCTTCAAAGGTAGATATTAGGCAACCAGTTTGCTGACAATTACAAGCCTAGCCAAAAGCCCTATTCAGAAATTTCCTCCAGCCTCAAGGAATTCAAGACAAGGTAGACTAGGGTAGAATTTGAGGTTGCCTGTCCAGTTATGCAGGTTTACCTTAAAGGTGGCAAGGGTGCTACTTTGCTATACATGTAGTCAAATTTTAGCTTCAGAAATGAGGGATAAGTTGGGATATGAGTCTATCATTCTAATATGCCTTATTTACCTGTTGATGAAGATTTAATTCCATGAAGTAGGTAATTAAGGTACCTTTATTTCTGTGAAAGAATAGGAGGTCAAAGAGGTCTGTCAAGTTGATCTCAAGTTGAGAAATATCTTTAGACAAATGTATGCCAAAAGGTGAATTATATTCAACAATGGGTCTGAAAGAATATGAATAAATGGGAAACAAAACTTCTTTGAAAAGTTCAGTATGGCTGAGATGCCTTTGAAAATAGATGAGCCATACAGAAGTCTGCCCAATTATTTAATTAATTATTCTGCATTTCTTTCCATTTAATTTGAGACCATTGTCATTGAATCAGTTGTTAGCATGGTCTATCCCATGTTGGAGAAATTGCGAGTCGGTAGATGATTGAATAATAACACTCAATGTATTGTTGTTTGCAAGATTAGATAATCATAGAATGGTACTACTGGCTTTAAGGTCTGAGAAATAGATATCAAATAGGAAAGAGTTCAACACTGTACCCTGTATATCCTGACATTTTAATTTTGCTTTCAGAAGTGTCAGGTGAGACTCTAACAGTATGGGTTCTGTCACACAACCAGCTAGCTATGCACTGCACAATATAAGGTTTTATATTTAGATTGTTAAGGCTGTTTTGCATGCAGGCTATTGTCAAAGCCTTTAAATTGCAGTATCATTCTGGGTGATGGCAAAATATTACGCAAGACCAATGTCTTTCCTGCCTCAGACACATCCACAGAAAGTGCAATCATTCACTTCTGCATGCCCCTCTGGCTAGAGTGCCTAAGGTCATTCATTTCCATGTGGACCACTACCTAGCCATAACCATATTTGTCAGGATGAAGGGGATCTAACACCTCTTGTTACTTCCATGGTCCTGGCTCCACAAAGACAACTAACCTTACTTTGAAAGAGGCCAACAGTAGAAAAGGAGTGCCCAGATGCAGTGCCATGAGGTGCCTATGTCAGTTCCCACGCTGACTATAGAGGCTTTAGCTTTTCTCCACTGTTTTCACACATTTATGTGCTATATCAGATCTGTTTTCTCTTCCAGTCTGACTCATTTTGTAATTCACTTCATTCATTCTTTTTTGCCATCTTGCTATGAATTTACTTTCACCATAGAGAAAACTAACACTAACAGATGTCCCCATGCTTTAAACTCTCTAAATCTGACATTCCTGTTATACAGCCTCTTTTGCATTTCTTAAATACTTTGCATATGTTAGTCAAACAGTGGCATCACAATTTTAACCTATCTTGCAAGTTTGTGAAGTACTGTATCATAGATTGAAAGGAGGATTCCACTTTCTCCTTAGTCTCCTTGGCCACAAGTGTAGCTACTAAGGAGTGGGTGTTCAGACCCCCTTGATCAAGGTGTCAGAGGGTTTATTGGCAGCTTTTTTTTTCTTTCTTCTCCTCACATAAACATGAGGGCTGACATAGAGGATGGGTGCTCATCCTTAAAAGACAAGAGAGTAGTGTGAGATTGGAGAATGGACCTTTTTTTTTTGCTCCTCCACTTATTGTTGAATTGTACCATCTTGGACACCAGCACTGTCACCAAATAAGGCAGCTACAGTTCCATCCTTTACTAGTTCCAGCAAGCCTCAGGGACACATTATATAGCAACTCAAATGGGATAAATCTTGATTAAACTTGGGGCACTTCCTTTTTTGCAAGAATGGAGGTTGTGAAGTAACTGATCCAAGTTCTTACCATCCAGTGCTACGGCCTTTTTGAGCACAGACAAAACATCACATTTTTATTAAAACACTACACTAACTCATTAGTTTGAGGACAGTTCACTGAGGTTCTTAAGTGATTTACTTACAACTCTAGCAAAGTTGCTGCAATTTTTTGCACAAAATATTAGGGCTCCCTTGTTCCCGAGTATTTCTTTGCAGAACCCTTCTCCAAAGAAAAGTAATACACATTATTTGGCCATTGGTTATTGTCTAAGCATTCATTTTTTTGCAGGAGTGCTGCGTAAGACAGAGTGGTGGTATGGTCAATAATTATTCAAAGATATTGGTAGCTGTTGCTAGTCTTTACTAATGGACATACAAGATCAATGGCTATTAACTCAAATGTAACTTTAATAAAAGATAGAGGTATTAGCATGTTTCTGAACCTAGGATGTGATACAATCTTTTAGCATTTTTGAAAGCTGCAAATAATTTATCAGTGTCTTTTATTATAAAAGGTCAATAAAATCTAGGTAGAGCTCTACCTATGGTATTATCTATCCCTAAGTGTTTTCCTAAAATATGGCTATGTGCCAGTTTCATAATACATTTTCTAAGTGTTTTGGAGCCAACAGTTGCAGTATTTATTCTCTGTCTTTACTCACACTATACAATCAGTCATGCTTTAGCACAAAAAAAGAGTCATTACTGATGTGGGGCAAAGAGGAGGATTCCCTGGTGAAAGTTGTTACGGATCATGATTAACAGGTGCAAATGAAGTGGGACTGCAGTACCACCACTGCTTTATGAAGCTGCAAGAATATCATGGCTTCGTGAATAAATATTAAAACTGCATTTGCATTAACAACTGTAGCACTGAAGTGCTGAGTATGCATGATAATAACTATACGAAGCTGCTTCTTATATTTGTAGAAAGCAGCCTGCTACAGTTTTAGATGAGCATTTACTTCATGGCCTTCAACTTAGAGATTACATTTTTTCATTGTTGTTCCTAACCTCTTAGTTGGGGCCAGTTTAGGGACGATGGTTCTGGTTCAGAATATCAATATGAGATGGTGATAACATGCTTATCTCTTACCCTGCTAGTAATTTCAATGGCCCTGCTTAACAAATTGTCCTCTCGTTCTGTTTTCTAAAATGTTCATTGTGGGTCTACAAATCTGGCAAGTCAGGAATACTTTCAATATTGCACTGACTTGAAGTGAAGAATATAAATCTATTCATCCAGTAAAGAAGTGTGAGCATATTTCTTCTCATATTTCTTCTTCTATAAAAGGTCACTCATACCAGTCAATTTCGTCTGCTTTTATCTGATGCAAATCTCTTACTTTGGCTTCAGTAACCTCTGCCTTTTTAAACACTAGGTATTAAGATTCCTATTGCTGATGCGACCTCTGTTTTTGATGTTGTACAGGGAAACCTAGGACTCTGTTTGGATTCCTTTTCTATTCTTAGTGAGTTTATGACTGTGGATCTCTCTCTCTCTCTCCGCACAGACTTCTTTCATCTGTTTAATCATTGGAATCTTCTGATAAGCTCGAATAGTATTCATTCACTGTGACTTCTTCTCTTTAATTTTCTGCACTGGTTTCTTTAACTAACTTCTCAAGTGGGATATTCTGGTAAGGCTCTGCAACATGTTTCTGGTAATACAGAGAGTCTTCTATTCCATCCAGCCAAACACAGATTTTAGATACTTTTGAAGTTTCTACACCTACCCTTTCTCTCTTTATCAAGACTGCACATTTTTAAAAGTGTGTCAGGCTACTGCTGCTCCCAACTTCCCTTTTTATTAGGGGTGTATTCTTACCACTGAGTATCTAACTGTGCTTCATCCCTCTGAATTTCCACAGTACCATGGACTAGGGGATGTTTTAGTCTCTTTTAACATCATCTGTTAAATCAGGTGCTGAAGATACAGGGTGTAGATGTTAATCATTCATGCTGCTGCAGTAGCCCTTAGGCTATATGGGTTGTTTCCCACTTAGGAATGTTGCCACTGCTACTGTGTTTAAAATATATGCTTGGATATACAGCGGAAGCATGCTGTTGAGGTAAAGTCTAAAATCTTGCATTTGGCTTTAGATAAAGAAATATTGTTTGGCTCTTCTACAATCCATGTTCTCAAATGATATGAGGAAATAGAGAAATGAAATCAGTGAGTTGCTAAGATATTTTGTGCAATCCAATACAAAATATATAGGCCTCCCTCTTACAAAAAAAGTCAAATAAACAAAACCAATATTTTCCTGGCAAATAAAATATGAGAAAAGAGATGGCTTGAGAGAAACAACAATAAACAAGAAAAAAAAAAAAAAAAAAACAGGGGTCTTGTCAGAAAATGGGACAGACCAGTAGGACAGAATTCCTTACCTTCTTCCTTCTCCCTTGATTAATATTGCTGCAAAGCTATTCCAAAAAGTGGTCCTCAACAATCCTCTTTGGTGAAAGATTGTTTTGGACTCCTGGGTGTTAAAGATGATAAAACAGGGTTACAGATTGCACTTGATACTGAAACCTCCTTTCAGGAGGATACCTTCCCAGACTCCAAACCCAACTGAGATTTTGCCTTTTTAATTTCTGTCTTTATACACTTAGGGAGACATAGAACCATTGGGTAATCATTTGAAATGTTGGGAATCACTTGAGTGAGTCCTGAAACACATATACTAACTGGCCGAAGAATATAGACAATATATTAAGTCCAAGATGGCCATTTCTCTGAATATCCCCTTTTCTCCAAGTTGTAGTGATCTCAGATTTTATATATATATATATATATATATATATAATTGTGAGGGGTGGGAAGAGGGTTTCCCCCTGCAATAAAAAATTTTAAAAGAGAAAATGATGTTCAAGATTCATTCTTCTCCTTTATTTTCAGTCTTTTTTTTTTTGGAGGGGGGGCGACTGTTGGCACTTAAAATACTGAATGCTGACATTTCAATAAAGAGGCAAACCAGTGCCTTTAAATCAAAGAGGCAAAGGTTTGTATTCCACAATGTTTCTGGTTCCAAAGACATAGGCCTCTTAGAGACCAGCACTACATTTATTAATTTATAAATCTCATTGTGGAAGTTCTAAAGATCAGAATGTTGACCTCATAGAAACTGTTACCTTTCTTTCCTCACATAATTTACTTGGGAACTCTAGACCTAAAAGATGCTTACTACCATATTTGTATAGCCATCTGCTTTAGGAAGTTTCTAAGGTTCTCCCTGCTTCTGGATCACATCATCAGTTCTTTGCATTACCCTTTCATTTATGCACAGCTCCAGGAGTATTCATAAAATCTATCCCAGTCATAGTTTATTGCATGTTCAATGGCACTCATGTCTTTCATTATTTGAATTTCTGTTGTTCTCATGATATCATTTGCTAGATTACATGACAAAGATACACTGGTTTCTTAAAAAATAATCAGACCCATCATTTGCATTCTCTGGAGTATCAAATTCAATTTTCAGGTTTTATAAAGATCTGCTTTGGTGGAGACAACAAATTCATTTGAAACCAGGTCTCCTCTTCTTTCCTCAGACCTCACTCCAATCTGTTACCACAGACAGATAAGATTTTGCTTGAGAAACAGTTTCAGTGGAACAAATACAAGGCCTATGGAATCCTTTACAGAAACCAAAGCACATCAGCTTAAAAGATATGTTGTTTGCAATTCATGCATTGAAGTCTTTCTGCCAGCTTTGATCCCCATGAGCTCTCCAAGTGATTGCAGTCAACACCACATGTGGTACGCAAATACGCAGAGGGATACAAGGTTGTATGCTCCATGCAAGTTGGCAATTATAGCTGGGGAGTTAACACTTCAGCATTCCTAAACCCTGCAATCATGTTACATTCCATCAGAGCAAAACATAGTGGCAGACAAGCTGAGCAGGAAACAGGACAGATCTCCACAAACAGAAAATGAATGAGCTGTTCTTCCAGAAATTGATCCAATTGTGGGGGACACCTCCGATAGGTCTGTCTGCCTTCTTTCAAAACAGGCAACTAGATTAGTTTTGTTTCTGAACTCATTGCTATCAAGTCTGGAAAATAAATGCATTTTCATTCCCTTTAAAGGAATCATTCCTTTATATGTTTTCTCCTTTTCCACTGAGTTACAGGGTCATTCTGATGATTCAAAGGAAACTCCAAAAATAATTGTGGTGACCCTCTTTTGGTGGAGACAGCATTTGTTCTCCTCATTATGGAATTGGCCAAGGGAAAATACAACACTCGTCCTCACAGACTGGATCTTCTCATACAAGACAGGGGGAGTCTGATACATTCCAATATCAATCATTTTCAACTGACTGAATGATTAAGTTTTAATACATTTTAGACACTTATTTCATGAGGATGTGGAACAGGTACTAATGGAGGCAAGAAAGCCTGATACTATAAAATCTTATGTTCATAAGTAGAAGCAATTTTCTAGTTGGTGTTAGGCCAATAACCAGGGGCATATCAGCTATTTTGTAATATTGGTGCTCAACTCTTTTTGTGAGTTACTTTCCTCTAGCCTCTCTTTATTTCTCTATGAAGGTTCATCTTGTGGCCATTAAAGCATGTTTGCCCATTGCTCCTTCTCTTTCATCTTTGTTTACAGTCAAACAGATAATGAAAGGAGTTTTACACCTAATGCCTCCTTGTAAAAAGGTTGCCCATCCTTGGGCTCTCAATTATGGGCTGGAGAAATTGGTTATGTCTTGTTTTGAACTTACCCGCCCAGCTGATTTAAATTTATGGACTTGGAAAACGGTACTCATCACTTACTTGGAAAAGTGTACTCACCATTCCTCTGACATCTGGAAGTGGAGTATTTGAGTTGTAAGCTATCATGTTTGGTGAATCCTATCTCATTTTCCATAAAGATAGTATATATTTTAAGAACAGGCCTCTCATTCATGCCAAGAATGGTTACAGCATTTACAGTGAGTCAAGTCAGCAATCTCACAGTTTTTTACCCATAATCTAAAAACAAGACAGTACAGATTCTGCATGGTCTGGACATGCATGGGCAGCCCAGGTACTGTTTTGACAGAACTAATCCTTTTACCAAAGAAGATTAGTTATGTGTTTCTAATTATGTGGCAAAAAGGGGCACCCTGTACTTAAACAGACAGTTTCCAGATGCTTTTCTCAGCTATTGTTTTTTTTTTTTTTTTTTTCTTTTGTTTTTTTTTGTTTTGTTATTCCAACCCTGGAAAATCCATTACAGACATTATCAAGGCACATTCCACTATAAACTTGTCTTCTTCATTTGCATATTAGAAGCATTCTAGAGGCAGATATTTGGTCCTCTATACATACTTTTGCAAAGCATTATAAACCGGATTCCTTTTTGAGGTCCAGATCAGACTATTCTCTGGGGTGGTGTGGAGGGGGTCTTAGATCCATATCTGTCCACAACCAAGGATAAATAGGCTGTGATATTCAACACATATTGCTTAATGATTACTGCAGTAGCTGCAATGATGAGCATAGCAAATTCTTGTAAGTTGTATATACCAATAACAGCAGATGTTCAAGTTATTCACTGCTTCAGTAGTTAATCTGTGAAAGGAAACAGTCTATGATCTCATATTCTTAGAAACTACCCAACATTCATGACAATTGGAGAGGAAGATGACATAGACTGATCAGTAAACAGCAGATTGCATTATGTGAGTCAGTCCTCATTCCACCATTGCAATCTGGTACTATGCCTGCATCACTGCCACAATGGTATCCATCTAATGGTCAGTATCTCAATCCCTACATTCTTGAACAAGATCCCAAGATACTTAAACTCTTCCATATGAGGTAGTACCTTTTCTTTGACCTGTAGATAACAGTTCATTCCTTTATCCAGAATAAAAGCATAAACATTGATGTAGAAGGCTGTGATTTCTAACCTACGGACATCACCCCACCCCAGAAGATTGTTCCATTGCATAATGCACATCAAGCTCACGTGATGACAATAGGACAACATGACCTGTAGGCAACACAGATGCAAACCTCACATCCTCAATATGAATAATCACCATGTATTGTTTGCACCTTAATTTCCTTTTGATGCAAATCGCAAAAGGAGGGAGGCGATACACAGCCTTGTTGGATTTCTACACTGATGCAGAAAGCATTTGAATTAATGCTGAGAATGCACACATACTGCTCAGAAACAGAATAAGGCACTGCACTGAAGGTGTAACATCTTGCTACATTTTACAGAAAGATGTACAAATATGCAATCAAATGCAACAGCATGAGCAGATGGAAAATAGACAGCCTTTCAAAAGCGATCCCTTGGAAAGATGCAAACAACTTAGGTACTGAAAACATAGCAGATATTAATGTGCATCCATGATTTAAACAGAGTTATTGTTAAGGCTGTACATAGGCTAAGGAGATCAAGAATTAAGAAGAAGAACAAAACTAGATAACCATGGAAGAACAACGAATAACACCAGGCACAAAACGTCAGTAGTCCAGAACAAGAAGGCAGCTAAAAATACGTGGAAAGCAATAACAATTTTTTTACTCAAGACAAAAACAGATTATGCGCCACGCTTTCATAAAAACTTCATCAGAATCATACATTTCATTTCACTACCACATTTTAAATATCCAACCCACCAAGTTATTAACAAATAAAATTCCATTTTCAATTAAGACGCTCAGAATTTTAAAAGGAACACATATACATCTAAGCAGTAATATGCATTAAATAAAGCAAAACCTAAAACTATATATATATATATATATATATATATATATATATATATATATATATATATATATATATATATATATATATATATATATATTAAATTAATAAAACAATATAAACAAAAATTCCTTTTTTATACAATATAGAATTTTAATCTAAGTATACTGGCAATAGATACATTATCATTGAGACCTGGGGGGACAGTGGTATTCAACTTCAATTGCCATGATAATTCCTTGGCTTCTAAAATGTCTTCCCAAGGTCCACCCCCCGAAAATACCTGGGAATATTTTCCAACACAACAAAAAAACAAAATTGTGTTCTGGATATTTAGAAATATGCCTAGCCAGGGCATTTTTCATTTCCCTTTTCCTAATATCTAATTCTAAACCATGTTCATACAAACGCTCTTTAAGTTTCCTTTTGTTCTTCCCTATATAAAATTGAGGGCACTTGGTACACTTTCCCACATATATTACTCCCATAGTTTTACAGGTATTATGGGACTTGGAGGCATCCACCTTTGAGGCCGATTGCTAGTGGGTCAAAATCTAAAATCCACCCCCATGTTAAATATGTTGATTGTGTTTTGAAAAACTGTTTAGATTCATTTGAGCAAATATGTAAAGATTCTTGGGACTTTTTGAACAAAATGAAGATGGTAGAATTTTTGGAAAAATGTACTTTTATGACTATTGATGTAATGGAACTATACAATGTTATTCCCCATGAAGTGGGTTTAGAATGGTTCCATGATTTTCTTTGTGAATGTACATCATTGGATAATAATTCCATAAATGTGTTGGTTTTATGTACGGAGTTGGCCTTTAAATATAATTTTGTTTTTCTTGACGGGCAATATTTCAGGCAAAAGAAGGGTATAGCGATGGGGGCAGCCTGTGTCCACATCTTTGCAAACATCATCTTGTTACAGTGAGAGAGACACATTCTTTTTCCCCAGTTTGGGGTAAAACCATGGAGTTTATATTTCCATTTTTTGGATGACGTTTTTGTGGTGTGGGAAAAACCAGTAGAAGAGATTGATGGTTTTATTACCTTTTTGAATTATTCTACCCTTTTTTTGAAATTTACATATCAGGTGGACCCATGTATTATTACCTATCTAGATGTTACCATCTATAAGGATGTGGTGAATTGGAGATGGGTCAGTGCAATATACCATAAAACCACCTATAGTAATAGTATTTTGCACTTTCAAAGCAATCACCCATACCATCAAAAGGTGGGAATAATCAAAGGGCAATACATATGATTGGGCCAGATGGTTTCTGATTGGAGAGAATTTTGTACAGAATGTGAAAAAATGGGGGATATGTTTCAGGGGAGAGGTTATCCTCATTGCCTGGTGTCACAGTTCATGAGTGATATTAAGGATAGAAGAAGTAAGGGGGATATTGTTCCCCTTATTGATTTCAGTTCTATCCAAGAGGGACTTGGATTTAATAGAAATCTAAGAAAAAATAGGAATGACATGGGTGGGGCCTTTATTACCCAATTTTGCAATGAAGCGGGTTTTATAAGAGAGACCATTTATAAGTATTGGAACATTTTTTCCTTATTTACGGAAATGGCTAAAGTTGTTGAGGTAAAACCCCGTATTGTATTTAGAAGGGGTTGTTGTTTTCTTTTGGCTTTTCCCGGTTAGGGGTCACCCCAGCGGAACTCCAGTCCGCTAATGATTGGCAGTCGATTTTTATGGTGCTGAGGTGCCAGCCCGATGCCCAACCTTCAACAAAGGCATGCCCATTCACGCATGTCTTTCGAACGCCACTCGACCGTGGGGAGGACATGCAGACTGCACACAGAAGGTGCTCCAGTCGAGAATCGAATGGGAGAACCTCTTGCTGTGAGGCGACAATGCTACCGCTCTTTAGAAGGTTTAAAACTTTGAAAAATATTTTTGAACATCCTACCATCGATTATGGGCCCAGCATCACCTAAAAGAAATGGGGTACCTTTAAATGTAAAAATTGTCCCCAATGTAGGATGGTGGTGGAAGGGGATCGTATTGAAGTTAATTCAAAGATATGTAGGTCCAAGTCCCATAGTACTTGTAACACTATGGGAGTAATATATGTGGAGAAAGAGTACCAAGTGCCCTCAGTTTTATATAGGGAAAACCAAAAGGAAACTTAAAGAGCATTTGTACAAACATGGTTTAGATATTAGGAAAGAGGAAATGAAAAATGCCCTGGCTAGGCATATTTTTAAATATCCAGAACACAATTTTGTTTTTTATGTGTTGGAAAATGTTCCCAGGGATTTTCAGGGGGGACCCTGGGAAGACATTTTAGAAGCCAAGGAATTATCATGGCAATTGAAGTTAAATGCCATTATCTCCCCAGGTCTCAATGATAATGTATCGATTGCCAGTATACTTAGATTAAAATCTTATATTGTATAAAAAAGGAATTTTTGTTTATATCATTTTATTAATTTAATATATATATATATATATATATATATATATATATATATATATATAATTTTAAGTTTTGCTTTATTTTAGGAGTATATGTGTTCCTTTTAAAATTCTAAGCGTCTTAATTGAAAATGAAATTTTATTGGTTAATGAATTGGTGGGTTGGATATTTAAAATGTGATGCTGAGATGAAATGTATGATTGTGATGAAGTTTTTACAAAAGTGTGGCACTTAATCTGTTTTTGTCTTGAGTAAAAAAAATGTATTGCTTTCCACATATTTTTGGCTGCCTTCTTGTTCTGGACTATTGACATTTTGTGCAAGAAGAAGGACAAGAAAGGAAGCAGCTGCAAGAATATAGATGCCTAGTGTCATCTTAGGCAGTAACCATCAGTTTACACCAATTTTTCAATAACAACATGCAACCCTTTTAGAACTGCATCAACTTTGATGTTAATTCTATAATCTCCATACAGGAAGTCATAAGTCTCAGAAAGGGTTTGATCATGTGGAATAGGAAAATTATACTCACCCTTCAAGGAAGAAGAATTTGCTTCTGGCTAATAGTTTCACCAAATGGACTGACCTCCAGCAACTTCACTGTTGACTATGGCTTTATATGCTAATGACATACAGCAACTATAAGTAGACAAAAGAGTAAAAGGCCATAGAATTATTGCAGACATTGACATTTCATTTGATAGTAATATAGCACCTGCCATCTGCAAAGATTATGGATCTGACCTCCTGATCTTGTGTTAAGACCCATGCCATAGAGGAATTTGCCTGCCATTTCACAGTTTTATTACAACCATTGTAGAATATTTTACCAGTACAGGTACCTACACAGTCTGTATCTGGTATGAATAGAGACAGTCCAAAGGTCTGTAGTAAACAGAATCTCTTTCTTCATTATATCTGATTATTCTTAGAGGTGAGCAATGAACTGCATAGTAAAGAATTAAAGGACTCCTTAGTTGAAACCACTGATGACATGAACATAGCAGAACAGTAGACCTTAATAAAAATTAACATCAACTATATCATCAGATGAGATAGTCCATATCTCAAAGACTCCTACACATGTGGAATAGGTTTCCCCCTTCATTTAAACTCAGACCATCAATCTGTACCTCCCGAAAAGAAATTGATGATTACATTGTCACACTTAAGCTCCAGCGTGGAGTCTGATGCATCAAGTTTATTGATGGCCTGTTGCCCAATAGTTTGTTGCCTAAATCTTTTCTACCTAACCTCTATCCCAGAGAAATGGATGCACATATCAACATGTCTCATGTTGCTTCTAGCAGCTAACATTATCAGTGAATATCATGTAAATCATTGCAGTGCTGTTGAATCTTAAGGGATTACCTTACCAATGCAGGTTTGTAGCACCCTTCGCTTGACATAGATGTGGAGCAGTCAGCCTATCAATGTCCTTGCAGTGTGTTCCTGTCCAGGGATTGCCCTCTGTCAATATTTGTTTGATAAGGCTCAGCCAACATGATCTTTCTACTTTTATTTTTCTCCCTTTTCCTTCCTGGTCTTTTATATATGTAGCTTTAAAAGAAACTGCTTCATGACATATGAGGACATATTCATGTTTAAAATCTGTCTTATTTCTTTACCTCACTCATAATCCTTACCTTTCACTTAAAAACGAATCTGGACCAGTAGGTGCTTCTGCTTTTTTGAAAGTAGTTGTGCTCAGTAAAACAAACCTTTGGAAACATAGCATATTTTACTCTGAATCATATAGGTGTCTGCATCCTCTGCCTTGTCACTTAAACATATATTTCAAGCTAGATAAATGTATAATTTTAAATGTGATATGCAATGCTACTGTGGAAATAAAAACACCCTTGAGTAAGTATTTTAGCAACTCAATGAAATGTGTCTTATTTGTCGGTGTTACACTGTTTTTCTTTTATAGGCCACTGCATACAATGAATCATACATTAGGAGCATCCAAGCACCCCATAAGTGCAAGCCAACACAATCCAGCTTGCATGCTTAACCTGACTACCATTCCAAACTCTGATCTCAGCAGTACATCACCCCTTTCCTCCATTCCTCCCGGGAAGAGAAGCGAAAGGCAAATTGGCATGTTTCTTCTCATTCTCTGCACTTGCTCAGATAAGCACCAAAGCTGCTAATCAATGTAGGTTCATTAAACCTATAGTCAGGGCATCATCCCTCTATGCCAGTGATGATGGCATTCAATATGTTTTCATTTTGCAACTCAGCTTTGTTTTTATTGTCAAGACGTGTTTCAAATATGTTTAATGAACATAAACTTTCCTTTTGTCTGAGCTTAAAATGCATCAGTTTAGTGAGAACTTGTATTCACTGCACAATGCAGAAATGAATGTATTGTTGCACATTTCTGATTTGATTTTAGTTATTTATAAATATAAATATTATTGCCCCTGAAAGCAACATGGTACATGTGGAAGTATAAATGATTTATTTAAGCTTTCCTCATCTAAATGAAATGGACAAGTAAGGAAAATGTGTATACAAATGATAACCCTAAAGGATAAAACAAGCCAACCTGCAAGAATCATAAATATCTTGCTTATAAACTTGAGTGATTAATTGTCAGTGATTAATTGTCAGCAGATGGAGCAATTCATAGCTTCTTTGAGGCAATATAATAAAGGGTTATTTATTGACAGAAAAGATAGCTGGGTGACTTACAGACTAAAATAACTGAATGAATGAATAGCACCACTGTGCCTGACATGAGACAGTTGCATCAAATGTACATCCCTGTTCTCTTTCTTATGTCACAATGTGATAGTGCAATCACATTTTACTGAATTATGGGCCTTAATATTGTGAACATAGCTAAAGAATGACGTGGTTGTTTTTCCCTTGGAAGGCCAAATTTACCTCAGATTTGGCATTGGTAGACATCATTTGTCCTCTGAATTGTCTTTATAGTTTGATGAGAGGGCTTAAAGCTCAAGCACTGAAAATGTATCCTGCCTCCTTCAACCCAAATGCTAGGGAGGAGGTGTAGAGCTAGTTGGACAGACAGGGTAAAGAATGTTTTTTTCTTCTCCCACATTAGCTTTGAGAACCTGGGAAAATTAATTGTGAGGTATGCTAAAAGCTTGGAAGAATTTTCTTCTTCCTTGACCCCTGAAGGTAGGTCTTAAGTGAATCAGATTGTCTAACTTGTCTCAATTTTTTAAACATGCTGTAAAGAGTATGTATTACTTTAAATCCATACCTCTCAGCTGTTCAGATTTTCATAGAATGTCCAGATTTTTGCCTCATATTTTTGGTCAATTCCTCATAAAATCTGTGGTTTTCTGGCAAATCACTGCATACTGAAGTCATTAAATAATGTCATGCATTTGAGTTTCACACTTGTTTCACACTTCATATCCTTCATAAAATGCATCCTAACAAAAATCCAAGCATTCAAAAAAATTTTTTTTAAGTTAAAGTTTGGAAGAGCAACATTTAAAATCTATCCCTATTTCTGGGCCTCCACCCCATTATTTTAGGCTTTGTCCATATTTCTTGCACTAAGAGCTTGAGAGGTACGGCTGATGCTGTTTTCAGGGATTCTTCTTCAGCTACTGTTTTGAGGAGATTTATTTGGTTATGTAACCAAAACCTTTCAAATTACTTAAAGTCAAAAATGTTGAGTTCTGCTCAAGACTCGGAAGTTTTGTTTGGGCAAACTGCTACTCAGACACTCAAACAATGGGACGACAGAGGTAAATTAATGTAGTTTCCAGGCTTTTTCAGTTTCCCAAGTTCTTCCCTTCTAAAATCTCTACCCATTTAAAAATACAGAACAGGCAGAGACTGTAGTCTAATAACAAGTAGGCACCCAAGAGAAAATATCAAATATCCAAGGGGATTTCTGAAAAGGGGTCAAAAACTAGCTTCAGAATGACTAAGCCAGAGATCTGGTCACCTTACCCCATCCTCCTATTGCTATTCCCCTTTCAGTTTCAAATCATCTGTCTCAGTGCTCTGGCTTGGTGTCAGATAATATTCAGACAGATGGTTCTTAAAGATGATTCAGGAGGGTTACAGTTAGCAATGGATAATTTCTCATATTCCTTTCATAGGGATCCCCCCACCCTCCAAGCAGATTAGTTTCCTGAGGTGCTCCAACAAGTTAGAAGCAGAAGTCATTGAAACTGTTCCTGTAGAGCATTTAGGATTTTATGCACAATGTTTCTATTCCCAAAAAAGGAGCACTCGGGAAGACCAGTTTTTGATCTTTCCTTTATAAACCTCTTTGTAAAAGTTCCAAAATTCAGGATGTTGACACTACAGTCAGTGCTAGCCCTTTTCCCATATAACTCTCTTATGGTAACCTTAGACCTCAGGGATGCTCACCATCACATTCCAATAGCATGCAAATTCAGGAGGATCCTAAGATTCTGTGTATCTGCATTGCACTATCAGTTCTTAGCATTAGCATCTGGGCTATCTACTACACCAGAAGTGTTTACAGAGTGCCTACCTCCTGTGGTGGCTCACTACATGCTGGAAAGTATCCATATCATTCCTTATTTAGATGACTTGCTTATTTGTACAGAATCTTTGCCCAGATGCCAAGAGTCCTTAACAAAGGTTTTATCCCTCCAAATCCAGCCGGTGTTTCAGATAAACATACAGAAATCCTGCCTGACTCTAGCACACTCAACTGTGTTTTAGGGTGCGTTATAGACCCTCATGCAAAAAGACTTTTCACCTCAAGACAACATTTAAACTTATCAGGATGTATTCCTCAACTTATCTTATCTGACTCAGGCTTCAGAGAGAAAATTTCTCAGAATTATAGGCCTTATGTCTTGTATTATCCCAATGATACAACTTGTGAGGCTTTACATGAGAAATATTAAAAGGTTCCTAAAAAAGGTGTGTAGCCACCATTTTCACCCCCTAGATTTTCAAATCCCTGTGCAGAAATTTGTAAGTCTAGAATGACAGTGTTGAAGGAATGAGATGTTTCTAATCCAGGACTCCATTTCTCTTTTCTAATCCAGGACTCCCTTTCTCTTATCCTACTCAATAGCAATCAGTTTGGACAGATTCCTCAGATTTTGATTGGTGTGCAGTTCCATGGGAATAAAAGTACAGAGTCTGTGAGACAATTTGGGCAGACAAAAGCACATAAATGTCAAATAAATGCTGGCTGTGATTCAAGCTGCAAAAGCCATACAACATATTTGGCAAACAGGCTCTCTTCAGGTGATTACAGACAATACCACAGTGATGTGGTACTTAAACAGTTAAAGAGGTATCAAGTCATACCAACTATGCCACTTGCCAGTGATGGCTTGGGAGTAAGCTCTTCAACAATCCCTAACTATTCAGGCCTCCTGCATACTGTCAGGGCAAAACATAGTGGCAGACAAATTCAGTAGATCCTGAAAAGACCATCCTGAATGGAAACTCAATTCAGAGATATTCCAAGAAGTTATCCAGGTGTGGGAAATACATCTAGTAGATCTGTTTGCCTCCTTCAAAAACAAACAACTAGACAATTTCTGTTTTAGAAATCCTTACAAATGTGCTTGGAGAGAGATACTTTTTCATTCACTTAGCTGGAGATGTTCCTATATGCTTTTCCATACTTTTCACAGATTTCCAAGGTACGTCTGAAGATTCAGAAAGATTTAACAATCATTGGGGTGACCCCCTTTTGGACCAGGC
Organism: Protopterus annectens; assembly: GCF_019279795.1. Lineage (NCBI taxonomy): Eukaryota > Metazoa > Chordata > Ceratodontiformes > Protopteridae > Protopterus > Protopterus annectens. Next base: position 920,360,357 of record NC_056732.1, read on the forward strand.
AAAACTGGTTCCCCTACTTATGGAATTGGCCAAAGAACATTATCACAAACTTCCACATAGACTAGATCTACTCACACAGGATAAATGGAGTTTGATACACTCCAGCATCAAGCCACTACAAATGCCTGACTGGATGATTCAATTTTGAATGGTTCAATTTTGATTAGTTTTAGGCACCTTTTTTATGAAGATGTGCAGTAAATACTAAAGGAGGCAAGAAAGCCTGCTACTAGAATGTCATATGTTGACAAATAGAAAATATTTTATAGTTCATGTCTAGCCAATAACCAGAGACCCATTAGGGAGTTTGTATCCCTGGTGCTTAAATAGTTATGTGAGTTGCCATCATCTCAACTTTTGTATGCTTCTATCAACATGCATCTAGCAGGAATGTTAGCTTGTCTGCCCATGCCCCCCCACCCTCTTTCTTCTACATTTGTGATCAAACAGTTTATGAAGGGAGTGTTACATATGGCACTTATCACAAATGGAAAAAACTGATTTTGTCAACTTTTGAACCTGCCTGTTTAGAAGAGTTGAGGCAACTGTTTTACATGTTGCTCTGACATCTGCAAGGTGAGTCTCTGAGTTGCAAGCTCTCATTGTGGGGGTGCTATATCCAGTTTTACATAGAGACAGAATCACTTTGCAGACTAACCCCATATTCATGCCTAAGGTTGTCTCAAAGTTCATTTTAAATCAAGGCATCAATCTCCCATTTTTAGCCAGAACCAGAAAATAAGAGAGAAGAGGTTCTTCATAACTTGGATTTGCACAGTCAATTCAAGTATTACCTTGGCATAATCAAGCCCTGCAGGAAATCTGACCAGCTGTTTATTTCCTATACAGGGACTAAAACAGGTCAAACAACTGATTCAAAAACAAACAAAAAAAAAAAAACACAGTCAAAAATAAACAAAAAACATGGAGAAGCTGAATTCTTCTCTCTTTACTTCACCCATCTGGTACCTCGGCATATCGCTTTCAAAGGATACAAGAGTGTTCACGCACACATAATGTATACATATAATTAAACAAAAAAAACAATAACATTCATTTACTACATTAATTGATTCATTACTTAACACTTTACATTTCCAGCTCAAAAAACCCACACCAACCCGTTATAAACATTTAAATACAAAGTGCATAAATATAATTCAGAAAAAAACACTGCACATGTATGTTTTAAAAGTTTAAACATACTTCCAAGTTTAATCCCTTAGGATAGAGGGTACCATAATTTAAAATATAGAGCTTGCACCTGGTACAGCCACTTTCTTCAACTCACCCCAGTTAAGATTCTGTCTCTAAGTATGTACAGAACTTAAATTACTGATAAGTCCACAGAAAAACTTGTAATGCACAAGTAAGTCCACAAGTAAGCCTATATTCAAGAGGTTAATTAACAGCTGCTGGTTATGACATTCCTGAGAGTCTATGTTCTCCATTTGCTAATCTCTCTGTTAGAGACTAGAGTCACTATGTAGGCTACAAGTTTCCCTTTTAACAATGTCTCAGCAGATGGTTAGCATTTGCCTATCAGATACAACTGTTCATCACAATATTACATAGTACATATACAGCACGACTGACTAACACAAGCTTTTTTACTACCATAATTTCAAGGATAAAATCACCTTGCACAAATAAAAAAGGTCACTATGGTACAATATATATATAGAGTGCATATACACACATAGACATATATATATATATATATATATATATATATATATATATATATATATATATATATATGTAAAAACACCCAACAACTGGAAGGAACCACAGCAAAGTAAATAATCTTTTTTTGGTTGGTATGAAAAATTAATCCATAGAATGTAAGACAAACGACTTTAATATATAAAATGTAAAGCCGAGCAAACATCCGCTTCTTCAGACATAGTAAAATAAAACAACTCTTCCATTTTATAACAAGTTAAACCAATCAACATTAAAAAAGTAATTAATCAATCATCCAATTAATGCTTCATGAATAAATATAATACAGCATACTAAGTACAATACTTATAATATACAATTAAGTGATACAAAAGCATTTACAAAAACATTTGTAGAAAATAAAATTAAAAACTCAAAGATAATAATAAAATATGTAAAATTATCTAACTATCTCAAGGTTCTAGCCTTGAGAAATGGTTTAAGGGATACACTATCGTTGAGGCCCCTCCCCCTATGTGCAGCTAGCCTAAGTATCCATTGGACTTCAGCTAATTCAGTTAAATTCACAATATCCCCAAGTCGCATATTCTCTTTTTGGATATGCAGTACTTGAAAATGAAAAATGTGTTCATCACCTTCAGTTAGGGTGTGTTTAGCGATTGCACTATATTCTTGTTTTCTAGCTAAACAATATAAATGATCCCTAATACGTTCTCTGAGGCTTCTATTAGTTTTACCTACATAAAAATGGAAGCACACTAAACAGTGTGCGACATAGACAACATTTCTAGAATTACAATTGCTGTCATTACGTAGTTCCCATAAGAAACCAGTATCTGGATGTTTAAAATATCTAGATTCATCAATATATTGGCACTGTAAACACCCACCACACTTCTTAGTACCAAGGAATTTCCTAGAAACTATACTGGATTCTACGACTTTGGAATCATTATAGCAAAGCTGCTGCTTGAGTGTTTTCATATTTTTATAAGTATAAGACGGAGCATTGCCCACAATATCCCTAACTCTGTCATCTACCATCAAAATGTTCCAATTAGAGGCAATAGCATTTTTAATAAGATCCAAGTTATTACTAAAGGGAAGAATTACAGCTTCCCTTCGTTGTAGTGGAGGTGTTGTTATATCGTATTTGATACTCCTATTAGAAAAATAAGGCTTCGCCCTAGTTTCCCTCATCTTAACCACATGTGCATACGTCCTAGATATCTCATGCTGGCTATACCCCCTCTTTAGTAATTCTACTTCAAAGTTACGAAGTTCTTCATGAAAAAGGGGTTCTTCACATGATAGCCGGGAAAGCCTCATTGCTTGCCCCTTAACAATATTATGAAATACTGTAGCATTGTGCATACTAGATCTATGCAAATAGGTAGGTTTGTAACAGGGTTTACGATAAATCCTAGTTTTAAAACAATTGGTGTCTCGATAGACAGTTACATCTAAAAAATTGATATTATCTCTAGAAAATTCTAAAGTAAATTTTAAAAAGGAATCCATATTGTTAAGTTGATTGACAAATGAAACAAGTGTATTATATGCTTTCCAAAGAAAAAGACATCATCCACAAACCTCCTATAAAAACAATATCATGATGAGTCATTATATGTCGCATCTTCAAGCAGCCATAACCAGATTGGCATAGCTGTTGGCACAACTGGTGCCCATCGCAACTCCCTTGCACTGCCTATAACATGTTTCCTGAAAAAGAAAAATATTAGATTCCAGCACTAACTCTAGTAATAGACATAAAAAGTCTATCTTAGCATTATCAATAGAATCACAGAGCAGTGGTTTCAACATGCTAATTCCTTCAATATTGGGAATGCAAGTGAATAGCGATACCACATCCATTGTTGCTAATATAAAACCATCCATACTGTCAAAATTTGATGTAAATGCATATAGATCAGTTAAAAATGTTCTGTGTCCCTTAGAACATATGAATAACCATACAACACCTTCTTTAATTCCATATCTAAATATATGGACAGTGGTTCATTTAACCATCCTGAGCCTGATACTATAGGCCTAAAGAAGGTTTGACTGGATTTTTATGCACTTTGGGTAATCCATGAAGTCTAGGTATCGATATCACACAAAGAAGTCGAATAACTCATCATTCATAATACCCATCAATTTGCATTCATGTAAATTGCTATGAATACTTTGCAAATCATGAACAATATTAAGTGATACAATCTCATAGGCTTCATCATTTAACATTTCTAACATAATATCAAAATAATACTTGGAATCTAATACGACCACAGGACCACCTTTGTCCGCTGATATAATGATATTATTATTGTCCTTCAATCTTTGTAATGCTAAAACTTCATTCTTAGTTAAGTTACTATTTCAGTATTCATGGAACATTTAAACTCTTCATATAAAGAATTCTCAACTGCACAAAAGTCTCAATGTTTGCTGTAATGGTGCAAATAACCTGCTTAAAGGACTAAGCCAAGAGTTTATTTGCACCACATTTACCAGCAAACATTGAGACTTTTGTTAAAGCAGTTGAGAATTCTTTATATGAAGAGTTTAAATGTTCCATGAATACTAGAAATAGTAACTTAACTAAGAATGAAGTTTTAGCATTACAAAGATTGAAGGACAATAATAATATCATTATACGTCCAGCGGACAAAGGTGGTCCTGTGGTCGTATTAGATTCCAAGTATTATTTTGATACTATGTTAGAAATGTTAAATGATGAAGCCTATGAGATTGTATCACTTAATATTGTTCATGATTTGCAAAGTACGATTCATAGCAATTTACATGAATGCAAATTGATGGATATTATGAATGATGAGTTATTCGACTTCTTTTGTGTGCAATATCCGACTATACCTAGACTTCATGGATTACCCAAAGTGCATAAAAATCCAGTCAAACCTTCTTTTAGGCCTATAGTATCAGGCTCAGGATGGTTAACTGAACCACTGTCCATATATTTAGATATGGAATTAAAGAAGGTGTTGTATGGTTATTCATATGTTCTAAGGGACACAGAACATTTTTTAACTGATCTATATGCATTTACATCAAATTTTGACAGTATGGATGGTTTTATATTAGCAACAATGGATGTGGTATCGCTATTCACTTGCATTCCCAATATTGAAGGAATTAGCATGTTGAAACCACTGCTCTCTGAATGTGATTCTATTGATAATGCTAAGATAGATTTTTTATGTCTATTACTAGAGTTAGTGCTGGAATCTAATATTTTTCTTTTTCAGGAAACATGTTATAGGCAGTGCAAGGGAGTTGCGATGGGCACCAGTTGTGCCAACAGCTATGCCAATCTGGTTATGGCTGCTTGGGAAGTACGACATATAATGACTCATCATGATATTGTTTTTTATAGGAGGTTTGTGGATGATGTCTTTTTTCTTTGGAAAGGCACATATAATACACTTGTTTCATTTGTCAATCAACTTAACAATATGGATTCCTTTTTAAAATTTACTTTAGAATTTTCTAGAGATAATATCAATTTTTTAGATGTAACTGTCTATCGGGACACCAATTGTTTTAAAACTAGGATTTATCGTAAACCCTGTTACAAACCTACCTATTTGCATAGATCTAGTATGCACAATGCTACAGTATTTCATAATATTGTTAAGGGGCAAGCAATGAGGCTTTCCCGGCTATCATGTGAAGAACCCCTTTTTCATGAAGAACTTCGTAACTTTGAAGTAGAATTACTAAAGAGGGGGTATAGCCAGCATGAGATATCTAGGACGTATGCACATGTGGTTAAGATGAGGGAAACTAGGGCGAAGCCTTATTTTTCTAATAGGAGTATCAAATACGATATAACAACAACACCTCCACTACAACGAAGGGAAGCTGTAATTCTTCCCTTTAGTAATAACTTGGATCTTATTAAAAATGCTATTGCCTCTAATTGGAACATTTTGATGGTAGATGACAGAGTTAGGGATATTGTGGGCAATGCTCCGTCTTATACTTATAAAAATATGAAAACACTCAAGCAGCAGCTTTGCTATAATGATTCCAAAGTCGTATAATCCTGTATAGTTTCTAGGAAATTCCTTGGTACTAAGAAGTGTGGTGGGTGTTTACAGTGCCAATATATTGATGAATCTAGATATTTTAAACATCCAGATACTGGTTTCTTATGGGAACTACGTAATGACAGCAATTGTAATTCTAGAAATGTTGTCTATGTCGCACACTGTTTAGTGTGCTTCCATTTTTATGTAGGTAAAACTAATAGAAGCCTCAGAGAACGTATTAGGGATCATTTATATTGTTTAGCTAGAAAACAAGAATATAGTGCAATCGCTAAACACACCCTAACTGAAGGTGATGAACACATTTTTCATTTTCAAGTACTGCATATCCAAAAAGAGAATATGCGACTTGGGGATATTGTGAATTTAACTGAATTAGCTGAAGTCCAATGGATACTTAGGCTAGCTGCACATAGGGGGAGAGGCCTCAACGATAGTGTATCCCTTAAACCATTTCTCAAGGCTAGAACCTTGAGATAGTTAGATAATTTTACATATTTTATTATTATCTTTGAGTTTTTAATTTTATTTTCTACAAATGTTTTTGTAAATGCTTTTGTATCACTTAATTGTATATTATAAGTATTGTCCTTAGTATGCTGTATTATATTTATTCATGAAGCATTAATTGGATGATTGATTAATTACTTTTTTAATGTTGATTGGTTTAACTTGTTATAAAATGGAAGAGTTGTTTTATTTTACTATGTCTGAAGAAGCGGATGTTTGCTCCGCGAAAGCGCTTACATTTTATATATTAAAGTAGTTTGTCTTACATTCTATGGATTAATTTTTCATACCAACCAAAAAAAGATTATTTACTTTGCTGTGGTTCCTTCCAGTTGTTGGGTGTTTTTATATACATTCTGTGGGCTGGGTGTGCCTTTTCCTAATATATATATATATATATATATATATATATATATATATATATATATATATATATATATATATATATATATATATATATATTAAGCCCCAAAAAACAAGCTACAATAGAGCAGATCCTTAACTAGGAGAAGGAGCAGAAAACAAGCAGATAGGGTTACGATTGTCACTTGTTAGCTGGGTGTTAATAGAGTATTTAAAAATCTGTGGGTAATATTTCAGCTTCTTAAATGAATATTATTAGTGTCTGCAGCAAAGAGGTAATGCAAAGATCTTACTATATTTAGTAGGGCAGTAAGAGACAAAGTATTTTGTAGCTGCAGCAAGCACTTTTTTACTTTTCTTTCTCTTCCTCAATGGGTTAAGAGTGCAGCAGTTTTGGGGATATCTCAGACTATGGCCAACAATGGAGGCACTAAGTTAAATAAATAGACAGTTATGTAGTACATGGAGAGCTGTGATTAGTCTCAATATCAGGAAAAAGATAATCACGTATAGCATTTCTCAAATCTGAGACCCGGTCCTAACAGCAAAAAGGGGGTGTTTAACAATTTGTGCCATCTAGCATTGCATTAGGAACTCTCCTTACCTCTCAAATGTCTCTGAGCATTTTCTCTGGCATTAAGGATTGCAGTAGGTCAGAAATGACAGAAATACAGTTTCACTCATTATTGTTTTGAAAATGCATATTGATGCAAACACTTGTTCTCTTAACATTTTAAGTGAATTAGAGCAATAATATGATTTTCTTTCTTTGTCTCCACCCCACCCCAACTTTTTAAAGAAATAAGTGGATATGTATTTTGCTGTCTATATGACAGTACTCACCAAGTACCTTACTAGCTTTGAAAGCTAGTAAAATACTTTGCACTTTTTTCTGCAATTGGTAGTACATGGAGTAGATAACATTTCACTCACTGCAAAAAAAAAATGTCATCATGTGTTCTCAACATGGATGGCAAGACCTGATCATAAACCTCTATATTGTATACCTCCATTACAGAAATAGAAATAGCAGTACTGCTTGGCTTTCTGATTTAAAAAAAAGAAAAAAAAAAGATATTTCTTGGCTTGACTGCCCTGAAATCAAATAAAACAAATGTAGCACAAAACACAATGTTTCTGGTATCATTACAGAGACAACACACTCACTACTGAACTAGGAGTTTGCAGGATGTTTAGGCTACAGTCTATCGCAGGCCTCATTTCCAGGTCTCTGTAAGAGTTGTACACCATGGAACACTCCACAACATAGCCTCAACTGAGCTGACATACTTCGTAGTTCCATGTTCTCCGTTCCAGCTGAAGAACTAAGTTTCTGAAGACATTGGGTCTTAGGTTTTCCTTATAAAGCATAGTAATAGGTAAAGAAGAGTTAATTACTGTCTAATACACAGGATTTTCCTTGCTAACTTTTGTGAGAATGTTCCCACATACGATACTGCAGCACACATCTAAAGGCACGCGCTCTCCTCTCTATCTAACGTGCAGCAACTACTCCTTCTCCCAGTACTAAGCCAGGGATTTTGGACTGATAGCAATGGGTTGTAAACCATCAACTGCCCATTGTAATTTTGTTTGGCTAGACTGGCCTTTGGTTTGCTGAAAACTGAAAGCAGTGGGCAGAGGAATGCCCACTAGTAAAACTTCTTATTGCATCAGTCTGCCTACTCAACCATTGCAGAGCGGTCATTCTCAGTCACTAAACAGAAGGGCATGTATAACAAATGTTACTTTAAGGTATAGAGCACCTGCTTTATAACAATACACTTTCTTTCAAAGACTATTTCCCTCCCACATTAATCAACTCCCTGACATAAAACACATTTGTATTCCTGACCTTGAGCGTCTTTTAATAGCGCTGTTAATACACCTACCTCAGACAAAACTGTATATATAGGATGAATTCCTTAATAAAAATCATAAGGTGCTAGTACTGTTAGGATCTTTTATAGTTCATTAAATACTCTGTATGCCAAAGGAAGATTGAACTTAATAGGAGTTTAACCCTTTTTGAGAAAAGTCAAAAGGAAGGTGATAGTCATAATGTTAGGCACCATCTTTCTGTAGTATCCAGCTAGCCCAAGAAACACCCCTACTAGTCTCTTAATAGAAGGTACAGGACAATTTTCCATGGCCATTTTATTTTTCTTGTTGTGGTTTTACCAACCTTCTTCCTATAAGGTAATAAGCATACATGGCTCTTACCATACCTTTTTTAGATTTCTTACCTTTTAAAGTTAACCCTGCCTGCCATAAAGATTGCAACAGAGCTGTCTTTTGATAGATAAGATTCACAGTCCACCAAATGGATGATCATGCCATCTCAGCATGCAAAAGCATATCATATGTTGTGTTTCAGTATTTTACTAGTCAAGTGCTGCAAGGTAGCTGGAACTTCATGCAGGTGAAATACTAACACCTTTAACACATGTACTGAAATAAAGTGAAATAAACTGTTAAGGGTTAGAAAGGCAAGGTATAGCTATTAAACGTTGCTATGTTGTTCAGTTTCATAAAAACAATACAGAATCTAATAGTTATATACAGTTTAGGAAGTAGTGCAACTGAGCTACTATACTCTCCTGTCACTCCTATATTGAGCACTATTTGAACTTCTTCCGCTATTACCATTTTTTGTGACTCTGGTTCTTTGCTAGGTCTCAGTCTAAATATTATTCAGATGTTGTATGTGTGTTATGCTCTGACACTTTAGTACTTCCATACATGTCTGAGAACACTCCTTTATTTCTTAAGTGAGCTTGTCTTCTGCTTTAATAGCTTTGACAAGGATTCCTGTAATTACCATTCGAGTAGTGATTCACTGGTCTGTGTATCCTGGACAAGTTGGGTTCTTTATTATAGACTCATTGCTTTATCTCCTGCGTAGTCTGCATGTGATCCATTACTAAGGACATTGCCAGCCTTGGTCTATCCTGCAAATGTACACTGTGTTGCATCACACGTTTAAATGAGGTCTATTTTCCTCCAAAGTACTCTTAGCAAGGCAGTCCTCTGTGATGCCTGGTATAAAGAAATTCAACTGAGTAAACTCATTTGGAGTCTGTTACATCTCTCAACTTGCAAACAAGTAGCATAACAGCAGTCCAGATTTTTTGACATCAATATCAATACATTTCACTTCAGTGTTTCTCTTTCTCTAATCCATCACTCTGCAGATGGTAGATTGATAAAGAGCTTAAAAGTACTGACATACTGATTTACTACCCTAGTTATAAATGAAGTACCTTGGCCGGTAAGTATCTCTTTAAGGATGCCCACTTTATTGAATAACAACAGCAGTTCCTTGGCATGAGCCTTACAAATAACTTTGTGCAAAGGCTCCATTTCTGTAAATGTGATAGCATAGTCCATTATTGTTATTATATTCCGGTACCCATTGTTTAATTTTAATAATAGCAGTACAATTTCCTTAGCAATGTGTACAAATGACGCCAATGTTAAGCAAAAAAGGATCAGTAAATCTCCCCATATATAAATCAGAATTGTGTGTCACATTTGGGTTGCACGGCCCTAGTGTTCATTAGTCTAGTACACACCTATGAACCTATAAGATTCTTGTATATAGAATGGGCTGTAGTGTTCTGACACTTTGTGCAAGAAGCACATAAATTTTCTACCTGGATAGTGTAAACTGGATAATATTTTTCTAATTTATCTATGAGTAATAAAAGTATACTCTTCTGATTCACTAGTTTCTGAAGGATGAATTTTCAAAACCAGTGAGTCAAAATCCCTAAAAAAAAAAAAAAAAACTTTTTTTTGTAGAGGAACAAGCCCCCGTATACCCCTATGTGGGATTCCACCCCCTAAATTGTTTATACTAATACCATGATCACACCATAGTGAAAAAAAGAAAATCCATTTTTATCCTTTTTATACCAACTCCTTTCTCCTGGTTTTGATTCTGGACTCTGTATGATTATCACTGTCTTACAGTCTCCCTCACCCACCACCATTCTTATACTGAATAGTTGCATTGCCTCTTTTCTGATTCTCTGTATTTCTTTTTCAGCCCTTTTGCCTCCACACAACCAACCATCATCTGCTTCTACAGCCTTTACACATTCACCAGGTGTTCTGAACCTAAAATAACTACCCCAGATTAGCTCTGACACATGTTCAGGGCTGGAGAGGAAGCTGAGACTTGTATGGCATTGTCAAACTGCTGCTGGGGAATGTTTACTCCCTGTGACTTGCCTCTGCATGTGCACATCACAGAGAATGGCATGCAGTGGGATATGCTGATTTATCACCTCTGACTCTGTAGTATATCTTCCATCTATACTGGGTTTATGAATTCTCTCTCCTCTCACACTTTACATAGTGATTTAAAATGGAGCATACCTTTTTCTAATCTTGCTTCATGTAAAACAGAAAAAAAAATAAAACATAAAAATAAAAAGGGTTACAACCACAGGACATAACACTTTTTAAATAACTTTTGGAATTTCTGCATTTGTGAGGGGTAATTCTTTTTTGTCATAGTCAATTCATGTTATCCCTATATTTTTTTGTTACTAGTCTTAAGCTTATATAATGTACAATCATGCTTCTGTAGTTTAGCAGAGTGTGAACTTTCCATCCTTCTAGAAATTCAGTATGCATCCATAGGTTGGTTGTAAAAGAATGACACTGCTGACTAAATTATTCTAGTTGCAGCTTTGTCACGTTCTGTAAGAACAGCTTCATCGGTAGCATTCTTTTCACTTTGCATGTTTCCACCACTAGTATTGTCTTCAGTATTACCTGAATAAAAGATAATAATAGGGCCCATCCTAGTGATCTTAAGATATTACCTCTAACTTTGTTTCACAAAAAAATGTCACATTCCATACTTTAGACTTGAAAATAGATAGTTCAGTTTTAAACATTGTAAGGGGGATTCAGTAAAGCATACAGTTATTTTTCACCATGTGTGTATTGCAGTATGATGAGCAGATGGGTGCAGAGAGTTTTAGATTCAATAAGCACGGTGTAGGGGTGCACACTTCAAATGCAAAGAAGGTAAACACTGTGGCATGATAATTACAGAATAAGCAGCTGAACTATATGCTAATTAACCAATCCAATATGTTGGAGCTATTCAAGAAGCTAAAAAGCATCTGTGAAACTCTGTGCTGATTTCTCCTGCAAATTCCAAAAGTTTTGAAATATAACCACAGAAAGGAATCTACAAAAGCAGAATGTTATGGGCTGCTGCTGCTTTAATTCATTTGTATGTGCTAAAGGCTGACACCAATGCTGCTGTGCTGTTAATAGGCCTAGGCTGAAAAGGAGTTTTCAGGCCCTGTTTACATTTTCACAACCTACATGATTTGGAAGTTGTAGAGCACTACAGAATGGACAGGGACAGATTACAGGAACTCTGTGACCTCTGCCATCCTCATCTCAGAGCCTGAGCCACCCGAGAAGAAGCCATCCCAATGGACGCAAAGGTATATGCAGCCCTTAGAATCTTAGTTACAGGTTCTTTCAGAGACCATTGGTGGACATGCTGGAGGCATCAGCATCCAGGATCCTCCACAAATTCCTGAATGCTATACTTCAACATGCCAGTGACCACATATATTTTCTTTGTCTTTCTGAGGAGAGGGCCAAAAATATGCAGGAGTTCTACCATGTAGCACACTACCCTAAATAGTGAGTACCATAGATTGCAAACATATAGAAATGAAGGCACCACCCAGGGAACAGGGTAGGATCTACATAAACAGAAATAGCTACCACTTTATCAACTGCCAAGTTGTATGTAATGCCAAGAGATTCATCTTGAACATGTGTTGTGGCAACCCTGGCAGTTATCACAGCTCATATATCTGGCACACCTCACAACTGTACAAGATGTTTGCTAGGGGGGATATCCCACAGAGTCCTCTACTGGGGGATGCAGGCTATGTACTGCACCATGTCTGATGACACCCATCAGAAATACACACAAAGCCATGGAAGAAAGCCATAATGAAGCAAATGCTCAAACCAGAAATAACATAGAGCATGTGTTTGGGCTGCTGAAGTCAAGGTTCTACTCCCTAGATACAGCTGGGGGAGCATTGCAGTACCATCCACAGACTTGTACAGAAACATTCACAGTAAGTGCCATGCTACACAGCATAGCCCTGACGAAACAGCTTCAGTAGGATCAGCAAAGGGAAGGGGCACACATCCCACCACTAAGCCAAGGTCGCCACAGCCACAGGCAGATGAGGTGTCATAGGGGAAGCCACCAACTGCTGTGGGTGTAGACAGATGTAGGTGTGCTCAGTATGCTCTTGCATTGGCTAAGAGACAATGCATAGCACACTCACTGACCACCTAGAGGCCTAGAACCTTCTTCCTGCTCACATCTGTATAGTAACATTGATGCCAGGCAACTCACACAACCATTACCTCCACATTCATTGGCTGTGTACTGCTTGCATCAGACACAGTCAGCCCTGAACTAAAACTGTGGTAATTGCTGCATTTATAAGGTAAGTCCTGAACCTGAAGTGTATTTTTTAATAATATGAATGTGTGGTATATCCTTGTATTTCATTAGTTGGTACAGTAAGTAAGTAAAAAGTGGGAGATCTGTACAGAAAGTACCTTAACATGTGACAGCAGAGACTCATTTGACTTATATGTGTCCATTGCTAAGTAGTAGGCCTCAGGCATCAAAACTTCACACAGTCATACCTCTCAAAAGTAATGATGATCCCTGCATGCCCTCAGATTAGCAACATACATTTGTACTGGAAAATCATTAAAGAGAGAAGTTAGAAAATAATGATATACATTGCAGTTTCTTACTTAACAACCCTAAGGTCATTCACTATAAAGCTGGGAAATGTTGATGCTCTCAGCTGTCTAACTTTCCAAGGCCAATATATGTCAAAGGTACAATTAACAGTTCAACACCACAAATGTAGATATACTAAGCACTAAGCTATGCACCCTGAGCATCAGACACAAAGCTTATGTATCCTCAAATGCAAAAGATAGAAAACAGGGATATGGCACAGTTACCATCACTTGCACAAAGTATTGTGTGTGTGGTCAGGAAACTTTGGCTAACACAAAAGGTCAGTGAGTATGTGTGAGTAAGAAACAGAAGCAGGCAGACAGCTGGACACGCCAACAAATGGCCAGTGAGATAAAATGAGTAACTGTTTTGTGTGTGTGTGTGTGTGTGTGTGTGTGTGTGTGTGTGTGTGTGTGTGTGTGTGTGTGTGTGTGTGTGTGTGTGTGTGTGTGTGTGTGTGTGTGTGTGTGTGTGTGTGTCTGTAGAGGTGCTCCAGGTGAAATTGGTGTGTGAGTGTCTGCATGAACATAGCCAAGCTGTAAGCTGGCTCTACATCTTGGTATGTTGGACAGGTGTGAGCCATGCATGGTAGAGGTGGCAGTACATCTTTGTCATCCCCAACCATGAGAACTGGCTCTTCCAAGAGTTGCACTGTGAAGTCCACACCCACAATCAGATGCAGCGCTGTTATGTAAATGTGACTGAAGTCTACTGCATGAGTTCCTTTCATGGGGACACCCAAGACCATGAACCCATGGACTGCCATGTCTGAGTATGAGCAGGACATTCACTGATGGACCAGTGAAAGTACTGTCACTATCAAAACATGATCAGGCATGGCCACATTGGCTGACAGCAGGTGAGGTGGTTGACCTATGCCCAGGTGGATGGCATTCCTCTCCTAGCAGATCTTCCATCACAGACACTGCTCATTCTAAAGTATCATTCATCTGATAAATTAAATTGGCAACATGGTGGAGGTAGTCACACATGTCATGCTGTGACGCATCTACAAACCTAAGCATTTCTCTGAAGCACCTATGGGAATGCGCCTGTGCCTCCAAGATGGCCCTAAACATGCATTGAGTGACACGGGAAGAGACATCTGCACCAGGTGGAGGAGGGACAGCAGGCTCCCTCCAAGCACCCCTATCAACCCTCCTGTGTGGCACCTCACCCACTCTTTGGCTATGGCCAGAGTCAGCAGGCACTGAAGCCACAACAGCCACACTTCCCTGATTAGTTGTCTCACCCTCCACCTGTCCAATATCTGAGGGCTGACTGGAATGGGTATGCATATACATACTTGGCTGTATCGTATGGAATTTCAGGGGATGGCTGTATGTCAATATCAGTGTCAGACTCAACCTCTGCACCCCCCACCTGTGCCTCTGTTTGGCCACCATCATCATCAGAGTCTGCTGATATACTGACATCAGGTGACAGATGGCCCACACTCCCACTGTCATGATCACCTGTAATAAAAAGCAACAAACACAGGAATAAATTAATACTTGCAATACTATCCTGCAATATATGCTAACAAAGTAACAATGCTGCTATTATTGCATATAGTACAACAATGCACACAACAGGCCTGACATCAACAGCATGCACTAAAATATTTCTTTAAATTGCTCAGCAGTACTGACATAAAAATGTTTGGCTTAACATGTGCAGAAGAGATTCCCCTCTGTAATCCAGAAGGTCCTGGAATACATTAAGCAGGAGGTAACAGCAACTTCTTCACAATTAACAGTATCACAGGAGGTAATACTTTTACCCCTTTATATGTCCATTAGCTATAATTTCAAGATGAAAATGGCTGACAACTCCAACCTAAGCTAATAACTGTAGCAATATCTTCAGCAGCCCCCCCACCCCAAAAAAAAGTGATGTGACGCAGAAGTAAATTCTTGATTTCAGTTGTTCTACTGTATAACAGTATTCAACTGTTCAGATACCAAACCCTATCTGGAAGTTACTCCTGGAACATGCTTGCTGTCTCTGAAACTGTTGCTCCGGCATCCAGCATATGCTGCACTCCACTATCCTAGGAGATGTCTGCATCCCTGGTATTGGCCATAAACTCTTCACTGGGTGTTAGTGGTGGTTCCTCTAGCAGGCTCTCCTCTGCTAACCATCTGATCATGACCCACTGCAGCTGCTCTCTTTCATGTGGATGTAACCATGTCAGTGGCCCTGTGGGGCACCTGCTAATATATCTTGCCATGGCCACCCACAGCATTCACTTCAGATACTATCTAGTGCCATATTTTCAGCCTACATGCCATATCTCCCCATCCCATTTCCAGCAGAAAAGCACCATGTTGTCTAAAGGCATCTACAATCACCTGTTTTTTTAGCACTGGTGAAGGGAGAGGGGTTCTCTGAGGACTGACATGTCTGGGTGGTATACTCCTTGGTGTCCTAAAAGACAGCATAAGGATAATACACATAAGTATCACATAACTACAAAATAACTGTTTGCAGAACAAACAAAAAAGGTAGCCACTCAGTATTACCCACTGGAGAAGCATAAAACAGTCTAGAGATGTGAAATACTAACAACAGGCAGGATACAAAACAAGGAGAGTAACAAGAGCAACATGTCCTTGATTGTGCCAAAACATTAACTCACCTTTACCCTCCAAAAAAAGAACAGGAAAATGACAATTTTGTTAACAAACAGTCTATGAGATGCTAAACGTGCTATCAAAGGAACTGCCCCTGAAAAATGTCTACATATTTTTCACACGGCATTCCATTTTCATGTATTGGCAGTTGCATATACCTATAAAATGGCGTTATAGTCATGCCCATTCCATCAGTACACTTCTAACTAATGCATACAGATAAAAGTGTAAAAACCTTTGCTTCAGAGTTTTCTTAAATGCATCTGTTAGGTGCTGGCAGTCTTAAAAGTAAAAGCTATCTATTAGGAATTGGTAGTCTTGAAAGTAAAAGTTAAAATAATAGAGTAAAATAATTGTATTGATGCATTATATGTCACATATGAAGGTACTAATCGTATCTCTTTTATTCTTTCAGCCCAACCGTTATCTCTATTTTTTATTTTATTTTCATTTTATTTTATTTTTGTATTTTTTTTTTTAATTTTATTGCATGTTGCCAAAATGTATCCATGTCAACCATGTGTAGCACATCAGTAAATGCTCCACAGCACAGCTGTGTAGGCTTGCACCCACAGGATCCACCTGCCCCCCCATCCACCAGCTCCAGCACAGATGCTCAGCATGTCCTGGAGCCAACCTGGCAGCACCTACACTACCTGTCTCCCCCAGGTAGTCCTGCCTCAGAGGCTGGTGAAGTAGTACACTCCAGGAGGTGGTGATTTTATCACCCACGCTGAATTGCCAGGGATAGGGTTGTGCACCACAATGTTGATGTACACCTATGCCAGCTGGAGAGGCTACACGCTCTCATTTTGCAACATACCAGGAGGAGGAGAAGCAGACATCAAGCACTCCAGCCACCAGTGGAGTGAGGTGACAGTGATGACACTCCAGTGGGTAATGACTCGATTCTCATTGTCACCTAGCTTGATGACCATGGGGTCAGGATGTCCCCACTATCACCCCAATCATGTTGTCCCCCAAACTTTTGTGTCCACCACCATCCCTGTTTCTTTTCTTGTTTGTCTTGCCTATCTGCAGTTGCTTCCTCACCTACCCAACTTACCTCACCCAGACATTCCTTCATCCTTTCCCCAACATTCCTCTCTTACTACGAAAAAAAATCATCTCTCCATTTTGCACACATCTTCATGACACACTTGATATGGTCCAATTGGCTATACAACATGATTGTGTTGTGGTCACCCCTCTCTCTGAAGGTGACAGTCCAAATTCAGTTAATATTTTCCACTTATGTTCACTTTACACCATTAAAGAAATGGATAGCTATGGTTCTGTCCTATCTCGCTCCTGCACATTCCTGCCCTGCTTTTCCTTTGTTCTTAGTCCTGCTTGCTACCCATTTCACCACTGTCTTATCTACACATTTCACCTTTTTAAGGCATTTTTGTGTGAAGGTGAGCATCATGCACCAATAAGCAGCAATGGGGATGGTGGCAATGTATTTAAAATATTAGATATAGTGGCAATGTATTTAAAAGTATTAGATACACCTGTATTCAAACCCAGTACCATCTGGTCCCAACATGGAATGCATTAAGGCATTAACACATGCTGCCACAGAGTCAGTTAAGCAGTGAGTGTGTTCCATAATCTCAGTACTAACTGTCAGACTTTAGCAATGTGCGTTTATGCACTGCTTACTTACATGCAAACATGTATATCTTGCATGTGTATACACTTTGTTAACTGTCACTCAAACCCTCTGCTCACTGCACTATAAAAATGTACATATTATGCTGTGTTGCTGCTGATTGTCCATTTTCTGTGTATGACATGAAATTACATGTGTAAACATTACATACTTGAAGGCCCTGTCTAACACTATGTCACATATTTAAAAAACATCTATCTGTTGCCACCAGCCCCCTCAAGCACTGCAACCCTGGCATCTCAGTACTGTTTTCACACATATCAACCACAGTACAAAATGTAATAACAAATGTTGTGTGCGAAAAAATGCACATCAATCTGGTAGCATGCAGAACTACAACTATTCACCCATATGCCTAAAAAGATTTATCTTCAAGGCTATGGAAGGAATCAGGATGGACCATATCCACAGAGACAGAGGTGACCTTCAACACACTTGCCCTACATATGTTGTTTTTGTCAAGGGTAGATCTTGCTCATTGAGCTTTATGGTCCTCTTGGATACTGACCCCAGGGACTTGGATGAGGGATAACAGGACATACCACCTATGTTAACTTATCCAAGGCCTTTGACATTATCTCTCATTCATCTGTCATATTGAAGATCTCCCATGTCAGAATGAACCCATATAGCAGTACAAAGATAGGCAACTGGCTCACTGACATAGCACACACTCTCAAAGTTTGGGACTGCACTTCCACCAGTAGCCAGTTACCATTACAGTAACAGAAGGATCTGTGCTGGACCCTGAACTGTTTGCAAACTACTTCCCTGAAGCACAGGCAATTGCAGATGGGTGTGGTTTACCAAGTTTGCAGATGACTGGTAACTGGACACACTAATAGAGTCCCCCAGTGATGGTAACATATTATGCAAGTTGCAGATGACTGGTAACTGGACACACTAATAGAGTCTCCCAGTGATGGTAACATATTGCAGAAGGGGCTGCCACACACAAATGATTGGTGCCAAACTCACTGACTGAACCTTAAAGCATACAATGGCTCATTGTCCCCTTTGACAATGAATTACCACTTCTACTTATGATATATATGGCACCCCTCTAAGTTCATACACAGTGTTGTGAGACTTGGGAATACATGTTGATAGCAATCTATACATTCATCATTATGTGTCCATAGTGGTGACACACATATTCTGCATTGTGCACATCATACATATGGATATCACATCTTAGACCAGGGTGGTCATACCTCTGCTGTACTCTACCCTTATCAGACCACTAATTGAGTACAGTGCTCCCTTCTGTCTGTACCTCACCAGACACCAGCAACAACTGGAGAAAAACACAGGGTTGTGCTTGGAGACTCCAGAGCCTCCAAACATGACATACATGGAAAGACTGAAAGACCTGCCAGTGCACTCAGTATAATGCAGGCTGCAGAGAAGTGACCCTACAGAGCATTCTCAGACCCTGCCCTACTGGTAATGCTGCAAAATCAAATGGGACAAGAATAACTTGGCCCATGGTTCTCAACCTAGCATGTGACATAAACAGAACATGCTGAAGAGACATATCCCCCAATGACTCACACTTCTCTGTGATAGGCTCCCACTGCATGTGAATCAGTGTTCCTCAATGAAACTGTTCAGTCATGTTTGGAGTGGCACCTATGTTCTTCATAGATAGGGCCAGTTGGTGCTGCTCACAAAATCTCTCTCCTAACAATGACCATCCAACTATGCTCAGTAATGGTAATTGTGTTTTAACACAGCTACACTTCTAAACACAGTAGGGCCATTAGGCTAGTACTCTCCTATAAACATATGAAGCTATGAGACTATGCAGGTCTCCCAAAATTCTGTCTCCCTCATGGCCTGCTGATGTCATCTACTACATTTGTGTAAAAGTCAGACTTGTGCTGTAATGCTTGCATAATGTACTGTGTTCTTTAGTCTGTATACTTAGATAGGTAGGGCTTTTGTCCTCACTACAGTCAACTGTGTGTGTGTGTGTGTGTGTGTGTGTGTGTGTGTGTGTGTGTGTGTGTGTGTGTGTGTGTGTGTGTGTGTGTGTGTGTGTGTGTGTGTGTGTGTGTGTGTATTTCTGTGTCTGGTCAATACACCAGAAGTGTATATCCTACAGTTACCACTCCAATCCCTTGGATTGACTTTTGATGTTTTCACATGCCTACACAATACACATCAATTTCATGCAGGCCTCCGAATTTCTTCTCTTCACATGCACTGCTGATGTCATTCACTATAAGCTGGTCTGCAGCCAGGCAAAAGTGAGACTTCTGCCATGGTGCTTACATAAAGTACTGAGTTCTGTAGTCTGTGAACTTAGGTAGGGGTTCTGTTCTGACTCCAATGAACTGCATGTGTGTGTTTGTCTAGCCAAAAGTGCATATTCTTCAGTTACTGTTCCAATTCTATGAATTGACAGTATTTTGATACATGCACATACCTACAGATCCATTTCACATAGGCCTCCCAACTTCTCTCCAACATGCACTGCTGATGTCATCCACTATAAGTTGGCCTGCAGCATTATACAAGTCAGACTTCTGCTGGGGTGCTTGCATCAAGTATTATGTTCTGTATTTTGTATACTTCCATAGGTAGGTATTATATTCTCACTGCACTCAACTGTGTGTGTGTGTGTGTGAGCTGATTGACATTGCAGGGGGGCATTTTACACCAGCATGTGGGACACTGTTATATTCTGCTCAACAGGCACTGTTGATGTCAGCAGCTATAAAGTGCTGCCTGACACACTCCAAGCCAGACTTGAGCTGTAGCATTTGTGTAAAGTAGTGTGTTTAGTAGTCTGTGTACTTAATTAGGCAGGGTTTCTGTTCTTACTGTAGTCAACCATGTGTGAGTTGTTGCTTGACATTAGTGAGAGCATTTTACACCAGAAAGTCGGACACTGTTATATTCTCTTCCACAGACACTGCTAATGTCATCAGCTATAAAATGTTGTTTGACACACTCCAAGTCAGACTTGAGCTGTGACACTTGTGTAATGTACTATGTAAACTACTGTGATTTGTAGTCTATGTACTTAATAAGGTAGGGGTTCTGTTTTCACTGCAGTCAGCTGTGTGTGTGAGCTGTTACTTGACATTATAGAGAGAATTTTACATGAGCATGTAAAATGCATATATTCTACTCAACAGACACTGCTGATGTCATCAGCTATGAAGTGTTGTCTGACACACTGCAAATTGGACTTGAGCTGTGGCGCTTATATCAAGTACTGTGTTTTGTAGTCTGTGGACTTAGATAAGTAGGGCTTCTCTTCTTACTGCAGTTAACTGCTTGTGTGTGAGCTGTTGCATGACATTACCGAGAGCATTTTACACCAGCATGTGGGGCACTGTTATATTCTCAACAGACACTGCTGATGTCATCAGCTACATCAGATTTTTGGATTTGCAGTACTCCCACCAGGGCAGGGTCAGATATTGGCCTGGAGGCCAGACAGAAGTCACCTCATCCTATACAAGAAAGATTATAGTGACATGGCTTTTAATCTATCCACATACATCATGACATGGTTTATAAGCCTAGTGTTATGTTACTGAGAAAGTCTTGTGGTCTTTCCAACTGCTACATGTGTCTGGTGAGGTACATGAAAAACATTTTACTCTGTTAGAGTTCTGATGAGGTTTGACTACAGTGCTGTCATACAATCCTACGATCTCAGTATGATGGCATGACTTATGATGTGCACAACATAGGCTTTCAATACCAGTGTGGGCACTTGGTTGTCAAAGTTCAGATTTATATCTACATGTGTTCCTAAAGCTTTGCATCACTGGGTTTTTGCATAGCAGGACTGTTGCCAATGCTGTGATTAACATGGAATTCCAATTTTCACATGTACAATATTACAAACACACATTTTTGCATTTATTTATAGATCATCTGCCATTGTCACCATTCAGTTGTGTGTGTTACCACCTCCTGTACTACGTTATCACCATTGGTGTACTCAGTGATTGCACACAATATGCAAGAATAAGCAAACTTGGTAAGACAAAGGTCATATATTTTAACCTGAACTGTTGAGAAATAGAGTCTTAACACATAGATTCCTGGGGTTTGTCAATGGTGGCAGCTCTACTGGTACATGTTGATTCATCAAATTTCACATGATCTGTTCTGTCTCTGAGCCAATTGGTTATACATCAGCTGACATAAGAGCCAATCACCAGCTTGGAGATTTTCTTAATGATACCTGCATGGGGGGGGGGGATTGTGTCAATACCCTAGGCCAGATCATGATAGGCAGCAAGCACTGTCTTATCTTCATCCAGGCCTATCACATAAAATCAGTGGGATGTGACAACATCACAGGTCACTTATGGTGTGACTCAGCACATACATCTTCCTGATACAGTTGAATACACAATTCAACACATCCTCTACATGGCCTATGTTCACATACAAGGGTGTACATCAACATGCATCCACCAGAGTTGGGGGAGCAGCACCTGATGCATGCATGCATAGTGACATCCTGACTCTTCTCGACTGTGAGGCAGACCAACATGTCATCATGGACATCTTCTACATGTACACTAGTAATAGTCCAGGTGTGTGGAACAGATCTGTGTGACTTGTTAATACTACATCAAGTCCGTTAAATCTGACAGATGTCCTCAAAGAAGTCAATGAGGGCATGCATGATGACAACAATATCATCTTGTGGAACTTGTCTAGTTTAAGGCATTTGACACAAATCCACACTGAGATATGCAATCAACGCTGTCATATGTGGCCATAAATAGATATATCACTAAACGGGTAGACCAGTGTATGACATATGTGGCATCTCACTATGTTGAAATGTGTGACACAACCTGTATCTCATGTCTGGTTATAAGGGTGGTGCATCAGGGATGCCTGCTAGGCCTTTTTTTGCCCATTAGATAAATGATGGACATCACAGATGACATACACATGCGGTGTCCAAATAGCTGCCTGAAGGAGTACAGATTCTGGACAATCATTGACTCCACCTGTGATGTTAGTATAATACAGACAGTATCAACACATACAAAAAACTGCTGCCACAGCCATGACAACACCTGCATTTAAGAAACATGGAGGGATTTGTTGAATCAGGAAACAAACACACCAGCCAAGTATAATGTGGACATCACAGTCTATAATCAGACCAATAGATATGTGACCTGTATCCTGGGGTAGATGGTAAGTGGTACATCTGCCAACATGTGGTCAGAGTTCTGATTGAATGTAACAGAAGTAGTGGGTATGGGAAGGACATGTGCATCAGAGTCCATAATAGCTTCATCGTTCCCAGCCTTCATTACACCAATAACTGTGCACAATGCACCCTTCTTCATGTACCTCCCTACACATCCTCCAGTGATGTGTAACTGAAGTTTACCACCTTTGTCACAGTGTGCTGTCACACAGCTTATTGGCCATACCTAGGTGTGCTTTCTGTGGAATATACGTGACTGGCTGATGGTGCAGAACACCAAACAAGTTGTTACACGAGATGCATCTGTGTTACCAGTTCAGTTTGTGCACACACTACATACATTGGTGTTTGACAACATTAGTGGCATGCATATAATTTGTGACAGCATGGATTATGATATCTATATATGCCATGCACAAAAGGAAACTAGCCTGTATTGCCCATACTGTCTCTTACAGGTATAGCAGTGTCTCTCATAATACTTCCTGCAGATACTATATTGCCAGGAGAGAATGCATGGTTACCCTCATAGATTTGTCCAAGTGTGTGTGTGTGTGTGTGTGTGTGTGTGTGTGTGTGTGTGTGTGTGTGTGTGTGTGTGTGTGTGTGAGCTCATCTCATCACTCCACATCACATTTGTGATGTCAGAAATATGGGGTTAGTGGTGGTATTATTCTGATATTGTCCATGAATGTGGTGAGTTCTTTTAATGTTTTCCATGACCTTTACCTGTGACCACCCTGCCTGGGACCTCTGCTGAGAGTGCATT
The DNA here is from genome assembly GCF_019279795.1 of Protopterus annectens. Classification (NCBI taxonomy): domain Eukaryota; kingdom Metazoa; phylum Chordata; order Ceratodontiformes; family Protopteridae; genus Protopterus; species Protopterus annectens. The sequence goes on from NC_056732.1 coordinate 920,384,095, forward strand.
CATATTTAGGCATATCAATTTGAGCACCTTCACAATATTCACCCTACCCCAATTGTATTTCAAATCCCAGATATATGTCTTCTCCATTCTTCATGTAAGGATGCTTATCTTACACAGACATCTTCCCCATTGTTATGTCACCTTATGTGATAGTCACAGACAACACATTTTCACTGTATAGTCCGTACTGTACCATATAGATATGTGCTTGGTGTTGCTGTTACAACCTTCTTCCATTGACATGCCTTCCTTTGTTGCATGTGAGGGAGTTTCACCTGTCCTCTTTCCCTGTGTTCATTCCTACAATTCATCTGCATGTCCCTATGCAATACACACATTTCCCCTGAGTGATCATATTGCATAGCAGTTCATGTCCTGTTGCAGATTATTAATACAGCTTCAGTACAGAATGCCAGGAATGGGATATCACAATACTCTTCCGGTAGGTACAGTGTCCTGTACTGTATTTGGATGATATACTTCACATTCATAACTCTCAACTGTCCAGATATTCCCAGGATGTTCAGATGTTCCCCTTGTTAGATTTGTGGCTTTGTGACATATCACTAGGAGTTCTCTGGACAGATGTGACTCAATATTACATATATTTGACTGCATACCTCTCAGCTGTCCTACTTTGTGCAGAATGTCCAGTTTTTGTCTCATATTTGAGATCTTTTCCTCATGACATTTTTGTTTTCTGGCAAATCATTGTCATGTCATTGCATAGTGAAATCAGAAAATGGTGAGTAACATTTAATTTCAAACTTCATGCTCTTCAGAAAGCTCATGCTAATGTACAACTTATTATTCTATCAGTTTTCTAAGTTTGGAAGTGCAATATTAAAAATCAGTCCCTATTTTTGGGCCCTTGTCCCCTTGTTATGTATGCCTTTGTCCACATATCTTGCTCAAAGAGTATGACAGGTATGTTTGAGTTTCATTCTACCTCATTTCTATTTAACATCTATGGCAAATATGTCCCTATTTCTGGTTAAATGTCCCCACATTATGTTGGCCTTGTGGATATATTTCACTACCAGATGCACAGCTATCCGTGGACCCCTGGTGGTCATTGTGGCATTCCATGCAAATCTAAGGAATGTAGATGCTCTGATTTATACAGAATTATATCTGCATTCGCTTACATAGTTTCCTGGCTGTCAACACTGTTGCCAGCCATAAACCTAACTTAAGCATGCAGCATAGCATTAATATGCATTGTGTGCTGCGGCTTGCCGCACATCATAGTATAAACACTAAACTCAGTGTAGGCCTCATACAGAGCCTACATGGAGTTTATTGAATCCTGGGGCACGACATTTACTAATATGGATTCAACTAAAATTATGTCTGTCAGAGTTCTTGGGATCACTTTTAAATACCTATCTTCTTACTACTAGCCAAAGCTTTTTCAAAGCATTTAATGCAAACAAATCTAATATTTTTATTTTGCTGCTGAAATCAAACTATAACTGCAGCTGTTAAGTATGTGTTAAATCATGCATCTGCACTCTTACTGATTTTTCAGCATTAAAAGTTTAGTTAAATTTTATCACTTGTACTTCAGACATTATTCCAGCCATAGCTCATTATTCTTTCTTAAGTTTGTCATAATTTATGTATTCAGTTCCTTTTCTGTACATATAAGTTTTCACTGTCATCTCAGCACCATCAGAGATTATGGTATTTTTTGCGCAATCTGCTCAGTTCCAGTTCTTTGAGGCGGCATGGTGCTGAAATGCCACCAGGAATGATTCTAAGTCATTCTTATTAGCTGTTTTTTTTTTCAGAGCAGGCACAGTTCTAGTATTGGCAGTTAACTTAGGCAGCACATCTAGATGTCATTTAATTGAACCAGCTTCTGTCCAATTTTCAACTGTCACTCAAAAATTAATGTTAGTAAATTCTCCATGGCTGGTCTCACTAATTAAGCACTGTAGAAAGAGCAATAGGAACAGCTCAGGAAGACAATAATAGTGTTAAGGAATTGATAGTGAAATAATGTGTTTTGACACTGGCAGTAAAAGTAGTGTGAGTAATGCCTTTGTACATGCCACCATTATAATTCCCAAGACACACCATTGTTGCATAAATCCAATTAGGAAAAGGAAATAATGGCATTTCCGAGCTTGTACATACACAAATAAATAAATAAATGAAACAAAGACAGCCCTTTTGCTTACAGTTTTACAAAACAGCACATTTCTTGATATTTTTACCCAATCAACAAGGCCACTCCAGATATTATCTGTAAGAGTACAATCAGGCTGTAGTCTTCTCCCCAGTTCTGACTCTATCTCTCTGTAACAGGTGGATTCCTTGGTATGCTGCATGACTTGGACCTGAATGGGACAATGTTTATGAATGATTTACCAGACGAGCACTTAACTTCCTGAAGATTGTGGGACTGGCAGTCTCCATTTATAATGCTCACATTGATAATTAAGAGCATATTAATGACTGATACAGAGTGTTTTCCTGGATAAATGTTGTAAGACCATTCTACTTATTGTTAAAAATGGACTTCCTGCAAGGACTTTGAATGATACTGATAAATGATCCCATCAGTTTGGTATGCCTTCATGTATTGCTAGAAATTAGAAATAAAAAACACTTTAACCTCTCCGACTTTATAAATGACCTAAAATGTGCAAATGGACCCCCTAAAAAACTTACCTCTTGATGAAGCTGTACTATATTTCAATACTACCTTCTTAAACACCCTTAACCATCGCGCCCCCTCCACAACAACAAGAATTAAAACTAAATATGCCCCCTGGTTAACCCCAGACAAAAAATCCCTTCTCAAAAAAAGAAACACGGCCTGGACCAACTACCTCAACAGTAAATCCCAATTGAACAAACAAATATATGTTGAACTACGTAACAAAGCCAAAAAACTCACCAAAACCGACAAAACATCTTACTGCCAGAAGTTACAGGTTAAGTACAGGAACAACTCACAAAAATTTTGGGCAGTAATTAACTCTATTCTACAACCAGGTAAAATGACTACCCCGATCTCAAAAACAGATAACCAAGAAGACATCCCCACTCAATTTAATAAATACTTTACAGAAACCATCCAGACCCTTACAAACAACCAACCCTATGACAACATCCATACCCCTGCAAATCCATCCCCACCCCCAACCAACAATTGCCCCAAGTTCAGCTTCCACCCATAACCAACAAAATCCATTGAAAAACTACTCCACAAGCTCAAACCAACGTCTCTAGCCACAGATAAATTACACGCAGAATACCTCCACCTGGCTGCAGAAGTCATATCATATCCTGTCTCCGTCCTAATTAACAGATCCATCTCCGAGTGTATAGTACCCAAGTTATGGAAAATATCACATATTATCCCTCTACATAAAGGGGGAACCTCCCTGGAACTCCGCCCTATAGCCATACTACCCCCTTTATCTTAAATTTTAGAGAGGGTAATACACAAGCAACTAATGAAATATATCCTAGAAAATAATCTAATATCAACACAACAACATGGCTTTAGACTCTTCCATAGCACCTCCACCAGACTAACAGAATTCACCAACATTGTCAAAACTCACAGAAACAATGGACTCCTCGTATCTGCCACCTTCCTTGACTTGTCCAAAGCATTCAATATGGTTAACCACAATAAACTCCTTCTTTCACTAGCGACTCTTAATCTTACCACCCCTGCCATCTCCTGGTTCAAAAACTACCTAGAGGGAAGGAAACAAGCTGTTATGTGGCAAAACCAACTCTCTCCCTCCCTACCAGTCTCCCTAGGAGCACCCCAAGGCTCCATCCTGGGGTCACTTCTTTTTACCCTCTTCACCAATCAGCTCCCAAACAGTATTCCTAAAGCCTCAATAGTGCAATATGCAGATGATACCACCATAATATGCGCAGCCAAATCAATTGACATCCTTCTCTCCCTAAAGCAAGAATGCTTTTCTCTAGCAGAAACTTAGATTACAAACCAAAGGCTCATTCTGAACCCAAGTAAAACAAAGCTAGTACTCTTTAGCTCCCACAGAGCCACACCTCCCACTGATTCTTTCTTCATCTCCTCCTTTAACAAGACCACAATCACCTCCACAAATTATACCAAACTATTAGGGGTTGAAATAGATAATCACCTTAGATTTGACCTACATATTTCTATAACCATAAAAAAGTACATAAAAAAACTTGGCCTACTGTATCGCAATAAAAAATTCCTCACTGACCACTCAAAACTACAATAGCGAGGACTCACCCACTATCCACCCTACTTTATGCCTCCCCCGTGTTTACAAATCTCTGCAAATCCGACCTAAACAAACTTGATAGTTGTTATAATAAGATAGCCAAATTTGCTACAACCTCTCACATCAGAACACATCACTGTGAATGCCTAAAAAACCTCAATTGGCTAGAACTACCACTACTACTTCAACTCAATCAACTATCACAAGCCCACAAAATAATACATAACTCTAAAAACACCCCAGCCCTACAAAATCTTTTGCAACCCTATACAACCGCCAGGCCCTTGAGGTCTAGCACACAAAACCTCCTCAAAGTAACCAAATATAACAATGAAGCTGGTAAGTCTATCTACAGCCACTCTATAGCAAAAACCTGGAACTCCCTTCCTGCCCACATAACTGGCAACAAATCCCCATCACAGTTAAAGAAACTTGTTAAAACTAACTTTTTGAATAATCGACTGTGCTCCTGTATCCCCCCTGGCTAATGTCTCATTAGAACACTTCACCTAACTTAAGTAACTCTGCTAAGCCAACCAATCATAGTACTGTACCTACTTAGGACTGTTAATCTACTGCTCGTCCCATCTCTTTAGGGGTTAGGAAAAACTACCCCAGCAATGCTGAGCTTTCCATAAGCAACTAAAACCAGGAGAAGACATATTGTAAATCAATTTGTTATCCTTCTCAACTAAAACCAGGTGAAGACATACAGTGAATCAATGTGTTATCCTTCTCAACTATAGCGAGCATCATCTGCTCTCTCGGAGCCTTATTCTATGTCTCTCTGCTTTTACTCTGATAGTAAATCTATCACAGGAATCCTAAACTTAGGAATATCTTCTAAAATTTTATATTATATTGTAAAGAACGAATGTATCCTGTCTGTTAGTTAATATGAATGTCAAAGTCTCTTCTGTGGAAATTGTATGTCAAAAGTCTGTCCTTAAAACTATGTTTTGTAAAAAAATTGTTCTCTTGGAGCTTTGCTCCCCGGGCCTCCACTGAAAATGGACTTGTAATCCAGTTGGACTCTATGGGTCAACAAATGTAAAATAAATAAATAAATAAATATTGACAGCTATGATATCCAGTCTATTGTTAAGCATAATTGGAAGATAGTTTTGTGGGATACATAACTATCTGGCATAACATATAGTACACCAAGATTTGTGAATACTAAGAGAAGGAATAATTAAATGTTTTTTAGAAGAAAATGATATCAACAGTTAATTCCTAGTATTCACTCTAATAAATCCAGTTGTAGTTTCACTTACAGTATATGAAGTTCTGCTGGTTTGTTGACAGTAGTCCATTTTTGCATGTTGGACATATTGGTATGACATTTGGTAGTAAAATGTGTTGCACTTGGAATAGTTCTGGTTTAGTTTAAATAGCTGTCTTTATTTCAAGTAAGAGTTTATATGGAGGGCAGAAAACCTCTAGAAAGTTGTCACAGGGAGTCTGGGATTGTGTGTATGCTATTAAGAAAATTGACAAGAATAATTATTTTTGTAAACATGAATCTAACAACCTCAGTTTCAAAAAATGTTTAATTTTTTTTGTAGTTGGCCATCATATTTACCACCAGGGAAGAAAATTTTAACAACAGGCTGGAAATAAAATAATTCAGATGGCAATTTTTATTAGGGTTTGATAAACTCCTGGAAGTAAATGAAATAGTTATTGCTTTTATAACACTACTTTGACTAGGTCACATGACTTATATTATAATAGTTTCAAAGAGTATTTATTTTTAACTGTGTGTGTTGGAAAATGTTATAATGAAGTTCATTATGGTTTTCAATTTAAATCATTCAACTAATTAAATAAATTCTGACTGTAGTTACCAAGTCAGACTTTGTGGTTTACCACTTGTTATAGTATGTCCCATTGCATGCAATTACTTTTGTTGTAATCTTTGGCACATCATCTTCATCACCTCACGTTTCCTGAACTGCTCAATTTTCACTGTCCAGGTTTCTATGCCACACAGAAGCAGTGACTACACCACTGTTTTGTGCCCCTTACTTTAAAGCATCTTTGATATTGTTCTGTCATGCACTATGCCGGACATTCTGGGCCAGTTGGCTAAGAAATGTCTGATTATAGCTTTGATCTCCTTATTCAGACTTCCTTTTTCTTGCATCGTCCCCTCTCATTTATTTGAATATATACCTGTTCCACTATTTCCCTTTTATCTCAGTTTTCAGCTTCTTCTGATTTCCACATTTGTTGTCATTACAACAGTCTTGGCTATACTGAGTTTCTCCCATGTGCCTTTAGTTTTGAATTTCACTCCCATATAATTTGTAGAAACTCCTGTTCTGAGTCTACTTGTAATGCGAAATCATCTGAATACAACAGCTTTGTTGATCTGCCCCCTCCAGCTTCTGTGATAGTGTAATAAGTCACCAAAATGAAATATAGCTGAACAACAAGGGGCTTAGACCTGAATCCTGATGCACACCCAATCCCAGTTGAAATGCTTCTGTGAGTCTGAGCACTGCTCATACTTGTGTCATTCAGTTCTTATACATAGCCTTCATTAATTATACCAGTGCTTCCAGAACTTCACACCATCACAGGACTGTCCAAACCAACTTTCTTGAGAGCTTGCCATATGCTTTCTCCAAGTCTAGGAATGGCTGATCCAACACTGTCTTCATTTTTATTCTCAATTATATATTTCACTGCAAACAGTTTGTGCTGCAATCTTATCTGAACTGATGATCTTAATTTTACTTCATACTAAACTGTATTTGTTTATCAATAACTCATTCTCTATCTGTTTTATGCAGTATGGCAGGAGACTGATACTTATGAACTGATTACTCTTGTGAATGTCCCCTTTGTTCTTTTACATTGGTGTTAGAATGCTTGTTCTCCAATCATTTGGGTTAGTCCTTCCACTTGATAACAAAATGAATGCCTCAAGATATTATTTTTCTCCTAATTCACCCAACATCTTGATCATATCTGTCGTGACTTCATCTAAGTCTGCTGATTTCCCTGACTTCATTTTCCTTAGTGCCCTTAATATTTCTTCTAGGATAGGTTCTGCTTCATCTTTCATTGCAGGTTGTGCACAGGGCAGTACAGCTTCTATGAGGTTTTCCTCATTTAGGAGCTGCTAAAAGTATTCCTTCCATCTGCCTTTGATGTCCTTGAGAACGGAGAATGGCATTGCTGGGTCCCATATCAATGGTGTCTGATGAATGTCCTCTTTATTTCTCGGTCATAGCCATGTAATCTGGTATGGTCATTCTACTGAGCCACTTTCCAGAAGCTGGTAGAGTTTCTCTGACTCCTTGTTCTTTGATTTGTGACTGTTCCCCTTGTGTCTTTGTTAGATAACCAATAGTCTTCTTATCATACACTTCTTCCTACATTCCTTCATCTTTGGATACCTTCCTGGACTTCTACATTCCATTAACAGCTTTTCTCATGTCCCTTATTTCCATACCTGACTCTGTTGCATATTTGTTCTGTAGTCTGCACACATGCTGTTTTAAGATGCTGTCATTTTTCTTCAGCTCTACAAATGTCCTCTTCTTTCTGAGGTGCTACAGCCATGGCTATTTCCTTGAAGGTCTTTGCATTCACAGTAGTATAGTAAGAGGGAAGTAGTATTTGAGAATGTTTTGTAGTGATGGGCAGATGCTGGGTTTCTGCATTATACTTTTGGCACTAAGCAGTTGGGAATACGTAAGGTAATTAAGTAATTCGAGTTAGTCCAGGTGCTTTAGTTCTAGGCACTTGTGTGAATGATTTGGTAAGTTGGATGCAAACTTGCTGTTTCATTGTAGCAAATCTCTAGTTTATTTTTTAAGGTGGAGTGAAGGTTAGTCAGGATGGGTGCAGCATGGGGAAGTGAAGGGAAAAGATAAGGGGCAGGATTCACGAAGCCTCCGTGTAAGAGTTATAACTCATACACGGAGGCTGCAGTTAAACGGAGTGATGTCAGCATGCTCTGCATATTCATGAGAGCATGCTGAATCGCACCTAAGGCTAACATGGTCCGTGTAAGAAAGTAGGGGGCGTGTCCATAGGCCGAGCCCTGTAAGCGGACACGCCCCCAGAAGAGGAAAAGTGCCCAAAGTAAACACCCACGACAGAGTCCATGGAAATGTGAATAAACACAACACAACACATGCCCCCACAGACTACGAACATAAAATGTACAAATGAACATCTCATAATTTTTTAAATTGTAAAAATGTTTAACCGTGAGTGAGCTTGTTTGCCGTAGCGCAGCTACAGTTAGCAGTCAGTGGGAAAGCATATAAGAACTAAATATGCAAAATAATGCCAAGAAGCAATAGAGTAGCGGTAGAGATGTTGGCTGAAGAGCAGGCATTCATGGTTCGAGCCCCACAACACCAATTTTTATTTTAGCAAAATAAGCACGAAACAAGTCCCTGACAAATATGTACACATAAAATCACATTTTATGTAAAATGTAATGAAATAGCCCATTTATATTGAAGAAATGTGAGGTAACAAAACAATAAAAAATGCCAGATGTGCCCATAGCTGAGCTACAGTTTAACAGGGTGAGTGCATCTGCCCGTAGGTGAGCAGTGGTTTAACTGGTGCAAAATGAGTGCCCGTAGCTGAGCAGTGGTTTAACACGCTAAAGCTATGTGCCCCTAACTGAGCTGAGCGTAATATGCGTGCTGATAGCCAAATGAGGCTTAAACCAGCGTACCCCATTTGCGCAGAGCTGTGCACCGCGCAAACAAGGTAACCGACGGGCAACGTTGAGCAAGCCATATCAAAACTGCCTTTACACAGACACACCCCTCAGCATGTCTAGACAGTCATAAAAAATGAAAAGTAGTGGCCAGGTTCGAACCCAGGATACTATACACCATAGTCAAGGTACCAAACCACTAAGCCATGACAGCAGTACCTATAAATGCAATAATAGCTAATATATAGGAATGAATACAAACTGGAGCATGACAATGCAGGTTTACTGAAGTTGATACAATTCCAAAATGGCCAATCACAGATATGTGTGGAAAAATGGACTATATAAGCCCCATAGGCGGGAATACACAGCATAAACGATTGTAGAACTGAACTGCAGGCAGAATGACAGGAGTAGGAGAGGGTAGTTGCTTTCGAGCACAGAGGTGAGGCGTTGAGGAGTCCAGGTACATGGTCTGGCTCTTAGTCCACAATCATGAGGCCCAACTCATGCAGGGCCAGGTCCTCTGGGGAGCATACAGGGCTGAGGCGTGTGACTGGTTGGCTCATGATCTCACCAGTGCCACAGGGATTCCAAGGACTGGTGAGCAGGTCCGTCACCACCATGCAGACCTGAAGAGACGCAAGCAGGACCAACTGAACCTTTGGATCCAGGAGGCCCGGCAAATGCCCAACGCCCCACTACTGAGTAAGTTACATTTAATTATGTATGTAAGAAATAAAACTAGCTGATATTATGGAGATGTGTATTCCAATATTACTTCATTTATATTACAGCTGCAGGTGTCCGTTCTGCGAACCGCAGAGCCTATGGCGATAGGCTGGTGCGGTTGCGCCACCAGGCAGGTCAGTAATCCACTACCAGTAACTGTAAAGAAATATAAAGTATGACAGTCAGCAAAAGAGTGCAGTGTAGTCAGTAAGGAATAAAATGTGCAAGTAACAGTGTGAAAGTGTCTGCAAGTATTGCTTGATTACAAAAGTGTGTTGCAGCCTGTAAGCCAAACAGAAAAATGAAAATGTCTGACATAAATTCTGAAATAAAATGCCCCACCTGTAAGAAAATAGTACACAACCTGCAGCAGGCTGAAAAGTATAGCTGCAGAAGATGATGAAGTCACATGTGTGAAATATATCCCTGTTGAAATACTGAAACATGACAGAAGTGAGACTGCTGGAAAGGATTGTAATAACTACAGGTAAAACATGTCAATAAAACCTAGAAGTAAGTACCATCCTGAATAGTAAAATGAAAGCAAGTGAGAGAGTGTAAGAAAGTGTCATGAATCCAGCAATACAGTAGTAATAACCCTGAATAAAGTATACTGCAGTCAAGACAGAATGAAATGCATGTGAGAATCAAAACCAAACAGCGAAATCTGTTCAAAGTGTTGCTGCATCTGGAATGTGTATCCCAAAATCTGGATATGTTGCTCTCAGTCAGCAATATGCAGATAGGATGATTGTCTGATATACCAAACATCCACACTTGTCTACAGCTATATAAAGCAAATGTAGCAGGATGATGTAGCTGAACAAAGCTAGATATGAATGTGTATGAAGAACAATAAAATGTATATTGATGTTGCAGTAACAGTCCTATCACCAAGTTGAAATAGTTATCATATAGGAAACTGTAGTTAGAACAGTAGTGTGTATATATCTGTAGCTATTAGAAATGTACAGCATATGTATTGGTATTTGAAGGTGTTAATATTATTTTCTTCACCCCACCCTATAACCACATATAACCCATTCCACGTGAAAATGGTATGTGCAATCACAATTAACACCCCTGGACATTTGTCCTGTTGGGTCATATATATTTGCATGTCTGTTGATGCATCTGCCCTGTTCATACATCCAAACCTGATGGCCTGTTGCCATCAATTAACCCTGCATGTTGTTGGACTGTGTATTGCTGTTCAAATTATGCATGTGTTATGCACGCTGTTCAATGGTGTGAATATCTGGGTGTTTGGTTAATGGGAATACTAATGCATGCTGTTACAACTAATTGTGAATGGTATTATATGTCACTAACCCAAACTGTCATGACATAATGCAAAACATAGGACGACAGGGAAGGCGGGTTCCAGCGGACCCACCTCTCCCACCTCAGCTGGCGAGTGCACCTGGCACTAGTGCCGAGTCTGGACCCTCCTCCGGTGGCCCTGTGCCACCTGCGGGTTGAAGCGCTGCAGGGGATGGGGCTCGCACCCCTCTGCAAGTGTGGCCAGAGGAGAACCACCACTCACCCTCCGTAGCGTCCGGACTGTGGTGCGCAGGGAGATTCGAGACTCTGTTCTCGAACCCCTACGCCAGCTTGAGGCACGGGTGGCACAACTTACGGGCATGCCTGTTGCCCAGCCTACACAGCCCCCAGCACAGCCCCGTCCTGGGCAGTGAAGGAACAATGGCAACTGCCTATGGGTGGGGATATCAGTTCCACTGTTGCCATCTGTGGGCTCATGGGCTCTGGATATCCAAACCTCCGTCCCCGTCAACTGTGTAACCCCCCCACACGTGTCATACACAGCCCCTGTATGCATCTTGTTTGTCTTGTCTGTTTACCTACCCAACCTACCTCCCCAGTTGTACCGACTTCCTTCACCTGACATACCACTCTCACCTGAAAAAAAAAAAAAAAAAGGACACTCTGTACCCTCAAAAAAATTACGCCCCATACATAGCTGCCCATTCCGCACACATGTCTGCTGGACATGGAATCTATCAATTACAATTGGCTGTACAACAAGTATTATTGTTGTCCTGACACCTCTCTCAGGGGTAGAAGGTTTCAAATGTCACACCAAATTACATACATATGCACAGCTGTTGCTGATGAAGAAATGGGCAGCTATGGCCCTTACCTACATCCCTCCTGCAAATCCCAAGCTTGTTTCCCTACTGTCTTACCCTCTTTGTGACCCCTTTTTCACCACTTTCCTGTCTCCCCATTTTCATTTCTTTCAAAGAAAATAGCGCGGGTGTGTGCCAGAGTAAGCACTGGTAAGCGGTTGTAAGTGGGTGTGCGCGTGTGTGCGCGGAGCTAAACGCCAGTGCACATGCGTGAGCTCCGTGCAAACCAGCGCTAACCCGGTTACAACTGCTTAAAAGTGCCTTAGTCACTTTGATTGACAGGTCATGTACTCAGTTCAAAAGCAAAATAAAATCCCACTGTCAGTCCCGAACCCAGGAAACACTAGTCTGTATGACCTACCACTAAGCCATGACTCTTACACAACAGCATTGTGCTAAAATAAATATAACATGTAATAATAGGGATGAATGTAAAGGGAATATAGGATGTGTAGTACCCAAAGCATAAAATGTAGAATTACTGTCAAAACTACTGGATTCCCATAATAGTAGTGTGTGAACAGAAACAGCCATGCTAGTTGGTAGCTTGTAGGTAATAATGTCAGTTAATGTACATATATAAATATATGTATATGTACATATATATATATAACTATATATCTATATATAGTTGTAGGTGTCATTGTGCATGCACACTTACTACAGGGAACAGGAGAGAGGAATGGAGAAATATGAATCTACAACACAGCCTGAATCATGAGAGAGATACTAACCTTTACACTCACAGAACAGTGACCACAGCATACCAGCATGGTCCCCGCCCTTACAATCTGAAAGGGCAACGCCTATCCCACATACCCTTTTATAGCACTGACCTGAAATCACAGTGAGAACTGCAATCAGTACACAACTGGCTGTATGCAATTAGCAAATGCTGGCTTACAATTGGTGCAGAGGCCATCACATGGAGCTATGCAGATACCTACAAAAGCATCCAGTACTAACACTCCATACATGCAATACATTCATTGCACTGTCTGGAAGCAGACAGAGGGAGAGAGAAAACTGAGAGAGAGAGAGAGAGAGAGAGAGAGAGAGAGAGAGAAAAAACCTACACACTGTGACTCTGTGACTCTAAGCTGTCAGCAGTGACAATAGCAGCAGCAATCAGAAGCAGTGGTAATGCAACCAGCTGCGACAAACACAGGTAATGCAAAGTAGCAGGTTAATAGTGTGCATACTGTGAACCCTCCAAATGTGTCATAGGTCTGTATCTATAGGTATGTCCATGTGATATGTTGTGTGTACGTAGTTCCACCAAAAGGGGATGACCATACATTACATGTCAATCAGTCTTAGGCCATGATACTGGCAGCAGTTGTCTGTGTGTTGCCCTCAGCAATGGCTGTAGTGACTGCTTTGAAAGGTCAGCCAGGTTCAAAAGGCAGGATCAACCCATCACAAAGGCACACTGGCTGGGAACAAGTGTCTGCAGGTACCCGATATCACAGCATATGCATCCCATACTGCATAATTCCATAGCTTAGCAGACCAGGCCGGTTATGCATATGATGTGGTAGTTCCCAGGGTCAGTAGAGGTGCCTCCTTAGTGGTGTGGGACCACTGTCGCTGTATGCCACTGTCTAGGTACATATCCTGTAGTACGGCCAAGATAAATTATCAGTGTTATATGCGGTTGTATGTCCTCTTGGAGTGCGGGTAGCACACATCCAGGGATACCATGAGGTCACAGTGATGCTGTGTGTTCTGCTCTGCTGAGGGCGGCCCTCACCTGGACATGTGAGATGATAGGGAGGTTACATACAGCTGTGATAAATATTTCAACTGGTGGGGGAGAAGGAGGGGGGATACGTGCACCGAACCTGTCTGCAAGACTGTTGCCAATATCCGTGTGTTTGGTGAATGATAAGTAGGTGTGTATTAACACAGAGCATATCTGAGGCATTTGGTCCATATGTGTAACATAACTGAAGAAGGCCTTGTGGTCATCCATAGTGTTTGTGGCCATTTTCCTCCCAGAGTAGGCCGTGGCCGTTGTTTTGACGGACCGTAGCGTAGTACCAGTGCTGACCACAGATGCCTTCCCTTAATGTGAATGTGCTCTGTCCTGCAGTAGCCTCCTGCTATTGTTATACAATCTGCCTCTGTCTGGGGTCCACCGGACAGGATGCCTAACCTTTGTGCATAGGGTCTGGGTTAGAAATGTGTGTGCAAGTTCCATGCAATCTGTGGCATGTCCGTGGTAAGCATTTGCAAAGGGGTCAGCAGTGTGGGTTGTGGCTTCCACTGGTCCAGTGTGCTGCATGGATACCATCTCAGTCCCAACAAGTGAATAACTGTCTAATCACATACATATCAAAGTAGTCTACTGTGCTGGTGATGGTGGTGGGATATGTATATCCAGGCCGAGTAACTTGTGTCCACATCACACTAGTGGATGGCGTCCCACATACAGTACCTTGGGATGAACCCCAGAGTGAGGTTGTGCATTGGACCTGTCAGTGTGTGCTGACCGATGGGGCATGCTACTATGTTGTGTGGAATGTGGCAGGTATTGTTGCACAGGTGTTGGCTGAGCACTGATATCTGGCCATGTACCTGTGTATCCACCACGACACACACACATGCAACATATGGGAGTAGTAGTATATCACTACACATGAGTATCATGTATAGTATGTGTGCCATATATTGCTGACATAGTCTGCTGATTTCCTGCTTATGTTCTCTTCCAGGGAGATGGCGCGTCAGCGTAATCCCACCTACTCTGCAGTGGAAGACGAGGAGATCCACCAGAGCCTGGTGCGGGAGTATGACATCCTGTTTTCCCGCACAAGTCAGAATCAGCAGGAGAGGGCTGCACTGTGGCAAGACCTTGTCCGTAGGGTAAATGATACTGGCATGCATAACAGGGCGTATGAGCAGGTACGACATCACTGCAGTGATTTAATCCGAAGTGTCCATCAGCGTGCATCAGATATCCACAGGCATCAGGTTGCCACAGGAGGTGGGGTGGCCACACATCCCCCCCCTCACCAGACTGGAGGGGCTACTCCTAAGTGTTGTGGCTCCAGCCCCGGAACAGCAACAGCAGTACACCTGCATCATGATGGCGGCTGGATCCACACAGCAGCACGACATGGAGCGTGCAGGTAATATGCCATATGTACACTTGACTGTTCTGTACACTGTTAGTTTATACATGTGTAATATGTGTCCGTGGTATGTATCTGTCATCATAGTATGTAATTGTGCATGTGTGATACTGGAAATATCAGCAGCTGACGTGTGAAAGGCAACTGGTGTACTACTGCACTGTATCATATGCAATATCAATGGCACAGTTGTGCCCACTGACATTAATCTCATCATTTCTGCAGGTCCCTCCGGGGTTACAGCAAGGCAGGCCATCCATGCTGGTGAGTGTGTTTAACATAGCCTAGAATAGTCCTGATAATGCTAGAAACAGTAGTGTAACTCAGTAGTGCTCTGTGTGTATACTGCGGGGTGTGCATGTGTGCATGTGTGCAGGTGTGCCTGTGCCCATGTGTGCATGTGTGCGTGTGTGCATGTGTGCAGGTGTGCCTGTGTCCACGTGTGCATGTGTGCATGTGTGCCTGTGTCCACGTGTGCATGTGTGCATGTGTGACTGTGTCCACGTGTGCATGTGTGCATGTGTCCATGTGTGCATGTGTGCATGTGTGCATGTGTGCATGTGTCCATGTGTGCATGTGTGCATGTGTGCATGTGTCCACGTGTGCATGTCTGCATGTGTGCATGTGTGCATGTGTGCATGTGTGCATGTGTGCATGTGTGCATGTGTCCATGTGTGCATGTGTGCAGAAGTGCATCACTGGTAACAATGTCTGGAGACTGTAAACTGTGTTTCCTGTCTTCCTCCCACAGGTTCTGGTGCTGCTCTGGTGACCTGCAGCAGGGAACCTGAATCTTGTGCCACGGGTACTGGTAATGATGATATTTGTGTAATGGTACAGGAAGGTGTGTCAGGGTCTGCCATTGGTCAGCCAATTGACAGTACACAGCTGTCAACCCCATCATTGCGCACAGTCTTCCTGCCAGTACATCCTTTGTCACCATTGTCCCTAGGTGATGGACAGGATACAGTGGGCATAGACCAGGGTAATGTGGTACCTGTGGAACATGCGTCCCCACACAGCAGCCATGGGCAGGGTCCTCCGATGGTGCCACACAGACAGTTGCCCATGGGTTCTCGTGGGAGCATCCGTGGGCGTACTGCCTCTGGCCGACGTGCCCAAAGAGGTCTGTCAACCTCAGCTATGTTTCGGACTGTCATGCAGGCACAGTCGTGTATGGAAAGGTACACCAGACAGGGTCTGAGGGAGCTGAGAGCATGTCGCACAGCCATGATAGACAGTATGCGTGACATTGCGGATGCTATCCGTAATTTCACCGATGTCATAGACAGACATTGTGGGGACATATTACAGCAGTTCCACAACCAAATGTCCATGAGCCAGGGCAATGGTGGGTGTTTGCGGTGTCGACGTGGCCGTATGCTGGCAGAAGCAGCAGCTGGCAGTCGGTGCGGATGACAACAGGCTCACGCACGCCCCCATAGTGCCAGCAGCAGCCCCAGCAATGCTGGGTCTGTGCTGTCATCGGAACACCCCAGGAGACCACGTGCACGTGGCTCTGGACAGTCCCAACAGGGACCTGTGTCCAGTCAACACACTCCCGCTTCTGATGACAGTACCCAGTCTGGCTTAGTACTGGATACGGTCCGTAGCACCCCTGCCAGGCACAGGTACCATGTCCGTGCCCACAGACACTGATCTGTATGACCTGCCAGGTGCAGTCTGTGGCTGTCCACAAACCCCTGTATATGGCAGCCATGAGGTGGAACTGTGTGCGTGCATACACACATGCAAAATGTTAACACCTAGGGTTACCACATACACGCACACACTGCACCAACACTGCCCCACCCTGTACTGCTGCCCCTCACCAACACACATACACACACATGTCAATTGGTGGTATCAGTGGCTGACTCAGGCATACCTAATTCACACCCTGTGCATATGATGACACTGTGCCACCTCCTGCAATCTCCAATATCATTGCGGGAACAGGTAAACACGTTGCTGATGCACAGGGTGACTACATAGAAGTGTATTAGTAGTATCATGTTGGTAACAGTACAGTGTGCTGCTATGACTGTGTGTATATCCCAGCATGCCTGCTGCAGTAAATGTATGAATGTCCTGAATTGTTATCTGCACCCATAGTACATACCAAAGTGTAACAGCTGCACATAATTGCATGCCGGTGGTAAGGTTGTCAACAGATAGCCACATACATGGGTAGCACATGGGGGAAGCTAACGCAAGTGGTGATATGCAATGGTGGACATGTATAGTAATGGTGTCAAGTTGCCCACAACGACTATGCAATGTGGATGTTCGCGCATGTAGATATGTATGCAGTACCAATGTAATCCAAATCACAAATAACTATGACATAATATCAGTTCTACCATGGGCATCTGCGCTGTGTATTCCTGGGTACATGTTGATAGTGCCTACATATTTGCATTGTTACTTACAGTTATTGTTAGCCCTTCTTTGTTGTACAATGCACTACTTCCAGCCCTGCTTACTGTAGCTTTGTTTGCATGCATGTTCGCTTGGGGTTCCCTGGAACACTGCTTACACCTGCAATGCAGAGTTACAGTGCTTCTGTAGACTCCTAGTGACATCTGCATAGCGCATTTACGTACGATGTCAACTTTACACATGACAGAACATCACTGTCTGTCCTGTACGCAAGTACGTTGCCTGTGACACATTGCACATGTCTTACCTGGCATTTACCCACGTGTGTAGTCATATATGCCAGTGCTATGAAACAGTAGCGGTACACCCACACATACACACCTTCAGTATGTTGTTCCCCATTGGCCCTATGTGTTGGTACTCACCATGGCAATCACACTACTAGGGTAGCATGTGCAAAGGTAACCTGTGAATCACCTCTATGGTCCAGTTGTGGTTTATGTGAGTCATGTGGCAATGTCACAGCTGCCACATGTATGCAGTCAGCCATCACCCTTGGCCAGGACACATGTGTGGGATGCCACCACACAGCCAATCTGGGGACTGAGCTCTCTGAACCCAGTAATGCCATACCCTGTCAAGTGGCATGTCATATATACTACATCCTGGACAAACTTCAACCCCAATCCCTGCTGCTACTATTAATAAAACCCCTGAAGATGTTTCTGATAGTTTTGACCAATTCTTTACTGAGACATTTCAAGCCCTAGCTAGCCATCTACCTCCTAGCTCCCCTGGTCCTGAAAGTAGCACCCCTAGAAACCTACTTGCGTTCAGCTGCCAACCAGTCGCCACTTCACTTCTCCATACCTTGATTGAAAAAGTGAAACCCACTACACTTTCTGCTGATCAACTCCCTGTCGAGTACCTACAAAAATCAGATGATGCTATTGCTTACCCCGTCTCAAAACTAATCAAATGAACCATGGTAGAATCTAAATTTCCCACCATCTGGAAAATATTCTATGTAATCCCACTTCAAAAAGGACACAGCTCTACTGAATTCTCCAATTATAGGCCAATAGCTATACTCTCTCCACTTGCAAAGATTATGGAAACTTTATTCATAGACAATTCATGCACCACTTAATCCAAAATCGCCTTATGGCAGACACTCAGCATGGCTTCCGTCCTCATCACAGCACTACTTCAGGCCTCCTAGCTTTTACTAACACCATAAACCATACTTGCAACACTAATTATATATCCTCAGCCCTCTTTTTGGATCTTTCCAAGGCATACGATATGGTTGATCACCAACTTGTAATCCACACCCTGCAAACATTCTGTCTAGATACTGGAGCCTTCCAATGGTTTCAATCCTACCTGCATGGTCGACAGCAGGCTGGCCTCTGGCAGAACAAACTCTCTAACCTTCTACCTAACACCGTCAGAGTACCACAAGGCTCTATACTAGGGCCCTTGTTGTTCTCCATCTTCATTAACGACCTTTATACTGTCATCCCAAAAGTCAGCTGTATCCAATATGCTGAAGACTCTACTCTGATCTGCTCAGCCACATCTCCAGTAGAGTTATGGTCAGCTACCCAGACCACCTTTAATACAATAGAAAACTGGCTTTCTGAACATCGTCTGATCCTAAATCCCAAATAAACTAAACTGCTGTTATTTCACCAACACGTAGGTCTACCGCTTTCACCTTTACCATAACATCAACTGATGGCACAATAATATCCCCTGACCCATCTACTAAACTATTAGGTGTCATCATAGACAATAATCTCAAATGTGACCTACATGTTAACCAAATTATCAAAGCCATCAATAAAAAACTAGAGTCACTTTACAGAATAAAAGCCTTCCTAACCCCTCCAGCTAAAGGTGCCATAGCTCGCTCACACCTTCTTTCAACCCTTCTGTATGCATCCTCTCTACTCTCGAATATGAACAAGACTGTCCTTAACAAACAATCAATTTGCTACAACCACATTGCCAGGTTTGCCACTGGGCTGCCTTTTAGGACACATCATTGCATCAATCTAAATCAGCTTTGTTGGCTTGAACTACCCAGCCTAATACAGTATAACCAACTGATTATGGCCTATAAAATCCTCTATAATCTGGACAATACTCCTGCACTTCAAATATTATCACCCCCTATAACAATCCTAGACCGCTTTGATCCTCTAACAAACTACTAATTCAGACTAGCAAATTTAATAACACAGCCGGTGATTCTCTCTTTGCAAACTCTGTAAGTAGATCCTGGAACTCACTTCCAGCTGATATTACCTTACTTTCCACCTTAGGTCAATTTAACACTAGACTCAAACAACATTTGTCACTTAACTGGCTATGTCAATGTATCAAGCCTGGCTAACTCGAATGTGTAAAATCTGTTAACCAGTTTACTGTGTAATTTAATTTAATCCTGACTTGTGCTCAGGACTAACATTAACCTGTGGAACATGTTTAACTTGCTTACTTATGTAATCTCTGTAAATAATCTGTTTGTAATATGTAATGCTGGTATTATGTAATGCTGTATCTGCTTACCCTTGTAGCTTTTCTCCTCAGGCCTCCCTGAAATGGACATGCATCCAGTCGGACTATCCCGGTCAACAAATGTAGGATAAATAAATAAATAAATAAAATATATTACAGTGACTACAATACAAGTCAGACATTGACACGCACTGACAGCATGCTGAACACACTGGGGCATATGTGGGGACTCAGAATAGCATCCTGCCTGAGCATCACAGACCTCCGCAGCTGGCACACAGGCATATGTTCAGTCGGAACAGAGCACATGCCACACATGGCACACACATCCCCTGTGCCACACACTCACAGCCTGTAGGGCTACACAACACACCTGCTACAGACGTGTCAGGTACCTGTCTTGGGTGCTGCACTGGGGTCCCACTCAACAGGCTGTATCTGGTGAAGGTCACAGTGATATGCCTCAGGGGCACTATGGTCCACCACAGAACACATGCATACAGGTCAGTCAGAGGCATGGACACATATGACTCACTCATTGACCATGCCAGTATGGCTGACCTGAGACATACCTCCCTGGACTACATGATAGGGAACATAGAATGGATCTCTCAGCATGTGGCACAGGCCAGTATGAGCCTGATCTTGGTTGCCAACATACCCTCACCAGGTATGCTACCACTATATGTGGAAGGGTATTGAATTTCTACATTATGCTCAGTCTCCAATGTCATTCATAGGGTATCCGCTGGCTGTCAACGTGTGCTTACATACTAGGGAAGCGACAATGATGTGCAAGGGTCATCATGCACGTGACACCCATGGCCCGATGTATAATGGCAAAGCTCCTTGGTACACACATACTGCCTTATGCTGCAGGACATGGTTTACATAGCCACCTCCATGGGTATCACACAGGTTAGGACACTAACAGTGCTGCTACACAACAACAGCAGTGTACACCGGAAGATGCATGCACCGGACACTGTCCTCAGCACGGTGAACTGCAATGTCTGTGCAGTACCAGATTCCTGATTCATGGCTCACAGGTGTTACCCATCACTGACAGGTTATGCCCCATACCATGCCTGTCATCCCCACATGTAACACACATGGACAGGGGTGGTATCCCAAGGTACCACAGATACACACACCTCCAGGTTGTTGGCACAGCACAAAGCATCAGGGCCTAATCATGTGCAGCTAACAGTGTGTCGGACTGCCATCTGGTTCATAGCCTGGCACACACAACCCTCCCATACACAGGAAGACCACCTATCCTCCATAACAACACTGGCAATATGACAGTCTCAAGAACTGTGTTTATATGGCTGGACTGCATCCAGCCAAACATTGTGCATGAGCATTACTGTAGCTACAACACACTAGTTGAAGGGTTCACAGCATGTGGTCACTGAATTGCAGTGGAATGACATGTTACCACTACCACAACAGGTGGGAACATGCAGCACCTGTACATCGACTACATGTACACTATATGGCCCAGACCAGATGTGTATCCCCTGCTGTAGGTATTTTACCATATACACCCACACTGTATAGACACATACCGCGTGCGGACCCTGCACAGTAAGACACAGTCATATTGGTATACATTGCAAATACCATTTATCCAATCGAGGCATGTGTCAGACATGGTAACTACTGCAGGTCACAGGTATTTATGTGTATGTGTCACACACATACATCATGTGTGCAATGCCATTTCTGGTTTAGGCAATGGCATGCATTGTTATGTACAAAGACCCACACAAGGTAATACTGTGTGACACAACCACACGTGGCAGTTGTGGGTTACCAAAACATACCTATCTGTACTCTGACAATGGTAATAGACACAGTAGCAGAGCGCACTATTGGCATTACTAGCCAACTAGCCCTGTTTGGCTGTGCTGATAGTGTGGTGACATCCCCTGTGTTTACTGGGGGAATATGCAGCATCTGGTGTATTGTAGTATTTGCCAAAAGGATCTGTTCTCTCACACTTGCATTTACACACACCCTACTACCCCCACACACACACACGCACACTTGCCGGATTCATTCCCCTACCTAAGTCACAACACGTGAGAGAGACGTATTAGCAAAGCACACTATTCGGATTACTAGATAGTTACTCTTCTCTGGCTGTACTTATAGGGTGCTGACAACATCAGTATTTTGAAAGGGTAATGTGCATCAGGTAGTGTGATCTTCTGATTGCCAAAACTAACATGTTTTTCGTACAGAAATGCACACACACACAAACTCCTCACATCCAAACACATACACACTTGCAGGTTTCAAACCCCTATCTAAATATGTTATGGTACTTGAGAGTGACGCTGTAGCAGTTTGCGCTATTCTGAGTACTGGGAGGTGTTTCTTCTCAAGCTGTATGTATAGGGTGCTGTCATCATCACTGTTTGGAAAAGGTAATGTGCATCATGTAGTGTGATCCCCTGATTTCAAAAAAGCACATGTTTTTCATACAGGATTGCACACACACAGAATCCCCACATCCAAACACACACACATGCCATTTACAGGTTTCAAACTCCTACCTAACTCTATTATGACACTCGGGAGAGACGCATTAGCTGAGTGCGCTATTCACATTACTGGGAGGCTTTCCTTCTCCTGCTGTACTTATAGGGTGCTGACATCATCAGTGTTTAGAAAGGGGAATGTGCATCCTGTAGTGTGTTCTCCCAGTTGCCAAAAGGCACATTTCCCTCACACAAAATTGCACACACACTAACTCCCCTCATTCAAACACACACATGTGTCATTTGCAGGATTCAAACCACTACCTAACTATGTTATGACACTCGAGTCGGATGCATTAGCAGACTGCGCTATTTGCATTACTAGGAGACTTTGCTTCTCCTGCTGTACGTATAGGGTGCTGACATCATCTGTGTTTAGAAAGGGGAATGTGTGTTCTCCCAGTTGCCAAAAGGGACATTTCCCTCACACAAAATTGCACACACACTAACCCCCCTCATCCAAACACACACACTTGCCATTTGCAGGATTCAAACCACTATCTAACTATGTTATGATACTCGAGATGGATGCATTAGTAGAGCGCGCTATTTGCGTTACTGGGAGGCTTCCCTTTAGGGTGCTGACATCATCTGTGTTTAGAAAGGGGAATGTGCATCCTATAGTGTGTTCTCCCAGTTGCCAAAAGGGACATTTCTCTCATAAAATTGCACACACACTAACCCCCCTTCATCCAAACACGCACACTTGCTAATTGCAAGATTCAAACCACTACCTAACTATGTTATGACACTCAAGACGGCTGCATTAGTAGAGCGCGCTATTTGCATTACTGGGAGGCTTCCCTTCTCCTGCTGTACTTATAGGGTGCTGACATCATCTGTGTTTAGAAAGGGGAATGTGCATCCTGTAGTGTGTTCTCCCAGTTGCCAAAAGGGACATTTCCCTCACACAAAATTGCACACACACTTGTCATTTGCAGGATTCAAACCACTACCTAACTATGTTATGACACTCGAAACAGACGCATTAGCGGAGCGCGCTATTCACATTACTGGAAGGTTTCTTTTCTCCTGCTGTACTTATAGGGTGCTGACATCATCCGTGCTTAGATAGGGGAATGTGCATCCTGTAGTGTATTCTCCTAGTTGGCAAAAGGGATACTTCTTTCAAACAGTCTTGAACACACACTAACACCCTCCACACACACTGAGCATGTACAAGATTCAAACCCCTACCTAACTATGTTACAACACTCGAGACAGATGCATTAGCAGAGTGCGCTATTCGCATTACTGGGAGGTTTCCCTTCTCCTGCTGTACTTATAGGGTGCTGACATCATCAGTGTTTAGAAAGGGGAATGTGCATCCTGTAGTGTATTTTCCTTGTTGGCAAAAGGGATACTTCTTTCAAACAGTCTTAACCCTCTCCACACACACTGAGCATGCACAGGATTCAAACCCCTACCTAACTATGTTATGACACTCGAGACGGACGCATTAGCGGAGCACGCTATTCGCATTACTGGGAGGTTTTCCTTCTCCTGCTGTACTTATAGGGTGCTGACATCATCAGTGTTTAGAAAGGGGAATGTGCATCCTGTAGTGTGTTTTCCCAGTTGCCAAAAGGGACATTTTCCTCTCACACACA
Source organism: Protopterus annectens (assembly GCF_019279795.1). Classification (NCBI taxonomy): domain Eukaryota; kingdom Metazoa; phylum Chordata; order Ceratodontiformes; family Protopteridae; genus Protopterus; species Protopterus annectens. Next base: position 920,408,127 of record NC_056732.1, read on the forward strand.
CAAACCACACTCACCCACACACTGAGTATTTGCAGGATTCAAACCCCTACCCAATTGTATTATGACACTTGAGGGAGACGCATTAGCAGAGCTCACTATCCGAATTACAGGGCATCTGTTCTGCACCTGTAGTATTTATAGGGTGCTGACATCTTTATTTCTACAGAGGTATGTACATGTAGTACTACCTGTCAGCTGGGGGATAGCATATATATGCATTTGCAGCCACCTATGTCAGGGTCAGATATGCACATCGCACTGGCAGGTTATGTTCTATACCATGCTTTGGGACCACAGGACCTGTAACACACAACACAACCAGTCCAGAACACCACACCCACATCCAGGACACACACTTAGCTATCCTGGGAACAGTGCCAGGATATGCAGGTGTTCACATACACCATTCCAGTTGTTAACATCAGGTACAGGCATATTGTGTGTGAGAACTACTCAGGCCTCTACCACTTTACCCTACAGCCACTACAATTTGTGGGTCCATGTGCTATAGCAGAACCACACACCACAGCCACATGGGGGAATACATATTGCACCTGTCCATCTGCAACGTGGGTACTCACTGTTCCACACCAGAGGTAGACCACCATTGTTGATATCTGACCATACCCACCTTTCCCTGGACATCCATATCCCATCTCCACCCCCAGGCAAGGTTGTCACTGCACACAAACTGTATTTAGCACAAGCAGACACTACACTTGTGTAGACTGGGGTGGACAACTTCAGAGGACCCATGCTGGGGGACTATACTGGCCACTCAGCATAATCCTTGACAACTGCATTATATGAGCATGTGTACGGTTTGCATTGGTCATGCTATCCCACATATACCCATGACTGCTCCACAACAAGACACCTGTCAGCTGTACACCAGCCATATATGTGCCATACAACAGACAGAGTGACCTAATACATTGCAGAGCTGTAGCCCACAGAGGAAGGACATCTGTGAACAGTTCCGGCATGGCACTTCATTCACACATACTCATTACAACACAGTGTTGACAGTGGAATCATCCAGAGAATGCATATAGGGCTCCCCTCAGTCTGTTATTGACGGACACCTACTGTCAGAGATCCTCAGCAACCCTCTCACAGCACACACCGACAACATGGCTGTGGCTTAGCACATTCAATCCCTGGGACCTCCACGGTGCCCCTGCTTGACAGAGGCACAGCTCACTAGCCTCACATGTTGCCTTCTGTGACCTACTTTACAGTGGCACAGTAGCCTACTGTCCTGGGGATGCAGATGCCAAGCACACTCTGGCTGAGCTGTCATTCCCTAGGGCAACAAGCCTAGTATTCACCTCTACACCCATATGTTCAATTGTCGGATGCACAATATTTGTTGTGCTGTTCTACTGTTTGCAGGCCTTTATTGCCATAGCATTCCCTGTTCCTATGACCAACTTGTGTATCTGTGGAAGATGTTTGCATATGACGGCGATCCACTATATCACTTATGTCTCTGTAGTCATTTACTGTGTGCACTGGGCTGATTGCTGTGTTGTGGTTGGTTCCTGGACTGACACGTACAAATACCAGATATGTGTGGCCAACTGCTAAACGGAGATATGGCCTAAGTGTGTGAGCATGCCCAGTTCAGCCTTTCCATGGCATGTTGTCTGACATATGCCTCATTTATCAAAGTGTGCGAGCATGCCCAGTGTGAGCTTTCCATATGTTGCACTCTGAAGTCCACCACATATTTGGATGTGTGTGAACTTCAACAATATCTCACGCTTATGGTTGTGTGTTGGGTGTCATGTTGTGTACTAACTGGCCAACTGCTTCGTGTCTGCCACAACAGGGATTATACTGTGCCTGCAGGGATTGCATGGGATACTTTGCAGACAGTTCTCAACATACTTTCATAATGACCTAACACTGTAGTACCGAATAGTGTACTGGTTCAGTACTTTCACTGTGGTGGACAGTATCCTGGGCTTTAGTCCTATGACTGCTTGACATCTTCATAGTGAGCACAACAGACTGTGTAGGGGCCAGTTGTGCACATATGACCATGTTGCAATATGTTCAGATATGGACTACCTACACCAGGCTCGTCCAACATTGCTAGTGTATTCCACAACATGGGTGGACATTGGCAAACACTAGCGATGTTCCCTAGGCCATTTCTGATGCTAGTCACAGGGTGTGTTTGTCCTTCGACACACATTGTAACTGGAGTTTGCCATAACATATGTCATGGTTAGTATACTGTGCCTCCGTCTACCTCTGACATAACAGTGATACCCAGGGTTAGCCTACCATCTCCCATCCACTCATCAGGATTCCTCTTGAGGGGTGTCGATATGTGACTCTCTGGCTGACCTGTACCAGGAGTTTACTGAAGAGTGGGGGTGCCTTCTGTGTTATGGATCATTCTGTACAGCTTGTCCTATGTATGTCAGTGCTGGGGTTCAGGTCTCTCATGTGCATAGCTCACTGCCATTCAGATTGTACAAGGTGCAACATGTTCATTCATTCCAGGTTGGACATGGCTTCATACATCAGGCACAGCTTTCCTGTAGCTGGGAAGTATGGCGGTGTGTGGGGCTGCAGTTTGTTTACTCAGGCAACACATGGCATCTGTTCATGCTCTTTGCTACTCCTGGTGGGGTACTGTTGTGGACTTTACAGTTGATGGAGGTGTCTGCTGCGGTATATCCCACAGGGGCTATTGTAGTCACTTGTGATGCTGATGGAGGATGACTGCAGAGCCACAGTGAGTTCCCCTTATCTACATCTGCCAACCTTCATGTTTGGGTGGGTATATAGTATATGTTTCTGTGAACACTACAGCCACATGTTTGTCCAGTGCAGGATATCTATCACCTTTTGTACCCAGGTCTCACATTACATGTTAGGTACCTCATGGGTTAACACCTGTGTGGTAATTTGTGGGCACTTACTGTATATCCACGGTGGTTGTCTATACACAGTCCTGCAATTAGCTTGCTGACATGGCTATGGCTACAGTTGTCTGTTTGTAGGTGGCCCTTTTGTGGGTTGCTTGTGTCAGCTGGGGGTCTGATATGGTGGGCTGTTTGTACTCCTCTGCATACATGTTCAGTCACAGTCCTTCCATGTTGGCCTATACCTATGGGACATATATACAGAATGGGGGGGGGGGCCAAGACCAGGCCTTGTGGGATGCCACTCATATCCGCTTTGTAGTCTGACATGGATGCGCATGTCTGACCATGTCAGTTCTGTCCTTGGTCTGGTTTGCAACCCCTCTACTGACATAGGGGTATATATTTAAGCTGGTGAACATATCCATACTGAACTCATACGGTATTGTCTAGAAGCATGTGCACAGTCCAGCTACACTGTGTGGACCACATTGCCCTCATCAATGACCTTAATGACTGCTTCAAATGGGTCAGACATGTTTAGGGGCAGGTTCTGCAGTTACGACAGCCACACTGTGTAGGGTCCAGTATCAGTAGGTCCACAATAGCCTTCTGTCTTACATACTGATCCTTTCCATAGCTGTGCAGAACAAGCTTGTCAGGATCCTGGGGTGGTAGTTTGGAGTATCCATTCAGGCAACACCTTTGTTGTGATGGACCACTGTTGTTGTACACTGCTCTTTGGGTACATATCCTGTGGTAAGGCTGACATTGGGCAGTAGTGTGATTTGGCATTCCATTATTCTTGGAGTCCATGTTGGCCTCAGCCTAGGACACCATCACATTCACTTGCTGCTGTGTGTTCTGCTTTGCAGATGATGGCTGGTACCTCAGCATCTGCAATGTCAGGGGACCATCAGTCTGCTGGGATAGGTATTTTGCACTTGGGGGGGGGGTGTTAGCACTGCACTGCACCTGACAGGTTGTATGTTAGCAATATGTGTGTGTGTTTGGTATGTTGTTTGTAATATCTGTGTGATTCGGAGCATATCTGTGAATGCCCAACATGGTTCCTACCATCAGTTGGGTAACCCTTGTGATTATCCTTAGTGTCCTGTACATTTTGTATCTTCATAGGTTCATGGGTTCATACTAGGCTATACACCCTAGGCCATTAGTAAGCCTAGCCAGAGTGTGTGTGTCTTTCATCACCCCTTGATATGTTCAATTATGGCCATTTATGAAGTTCTTCACTGTGCCTCTGTCTGGTCGTGACACAGTGAGGACCCCCAGTATACATGTACGGTCATCCATCCACTTGGCAATATTCCTGTTGAGGGGTGTCAGTGAGGGGCTCAGCCTACCATGGATTGGGATCCTGTTTCTGGGTGTGGGGAGCCTCTGGGTTATGTATCTGTCCCTCCAGCACATCTTATTTCATTATGTGTTGAGGCTGACATCTGTGACTCTCACAGCTCCAATGGCTTTGATTTCCTGTGGTGGAGCATGTCCATTACTCCTGTGTTGGACATGGCCTTGTACAACAGACATACAATGCCTCTGTGTAGGCAGTCTGTGACTGCAGTCAGCTGGGGTGTCTACAGCCAGGCAGCATATGACATATATTTCACACCCTTTATCCTGTTGGTGGGGTAACTATGAGGTCTTCCGAACCGCTGCAGGTGTCACATATGGTACATCCCATATGAGTCATTGTACTAGATTATGGGTCTGATAAGGGAACAGTACAGCGGCACAGTGACCTCTATTGATGTTGATGTGAATCCTTTCATGATACGGTGTCCAATATCGACAATCTTCATAGCCACATTGGCATTGTGGGTGTCACATGACAGATTAATGTCAACCTGTGTCCCTAGGTCCCTGATTACTCCTTGCATACATAATGGTTTGACACCTATGTGGTAATTTGTGTGTACCTTGTCTGGTATTTGGTGGGACATTCATACTGTCCAGTGTCTTCAGGATGTCTGGGTGGAATTCTTGTATGCGAGAGTGTGGTCTGTCGCATGCTACAGACTGTACAGCAGTTTTGACTACAGTTATGTGCACATGGGTGGTCTCCACTGCTTTGTGCATTGTCAGTTACCTGGCAATATGGGTGTCTGTGCTGCATATGGATACTCCCCCTCCTTTGATGTTTTGGTGCAGCTGTTGGGGCCATAACACATGATATGTGGTATTACCTAGTAGTGCTGGTGTGCTATCACTAGGCTTACAGCAGGCTTCTGTCACTGCACAGACATTGATGTTCTCCATAATGGGAAGTGCCTCAGGGGCATGCATATTGCAGTTTACACATCTGGCATTGGTCAGCATTACCCTTATGTTTCCTACCACTTATGTTTTCTAGGGTGGTGGGTGGTCTTTTTGGCCTTGCCTACATACGTCTCTATGGAGGCGGCAAAGTCCTTATCCAGTATCCAGATGCACACGGGTAACAGGTGCAAGCCATCCCTGGAACAGCAGCATGGCTTGTCATGCTTGACATCTCAAGCAGACAGACATTAGACCCTCTTGGACTGACAGCTGTAACTGTGCCAGCTGTTAAACATGAGCATTCTGTGCTTGAACTGTGGCATCATTCTTGGTGAGGGTTGGATGCTGCACACAGCCAGTGTCATACTGCCCTGGGGTACATAGCCAGAGGGACCATCCATGACTCTTTTCATGTTGACCAGAGAGGTACATCTCAGATAATTCACACCATCATGGACATTGAGTGCATGATATTTCTGCTTGCTTTGGGGTGACCTGCGTACTTGTGTTATGTGGCATTTTGTGGCAGCCTACAGGCAGCTTACTCTACCCTTTCCCTTGTTCTGTATGGTGAGTGGGACAGCAGTGTGTCTGCCTATACAGACACCTATTATGATTGTATCAGGCATGTTGTTTCTTCTTCTGGCCTGTGACGGTTTGGCACACCAGCTTTGCGTACTATTCGTTGCATGTGCTATGTTTGAAGGTTGTGGTTGCTTGTGATCTGCTTTGGAGGCTTCTCTTGGTGTGGTGTGTTTGTAATTAAGGCCTCCGGGAATATTTGTCTGTGTTTATGTGTTTGGTTTACAGTTGTGGTAGGTCTATGTGGGACTGGGTTTGTGGTGTATGTGGTTACCTTCTCCTCCTGACTAGTTTTGACAGTACTGAGTTGGTGGAGCTCAACCTCTGGTTTGGATACATGGATGCATCTATCACATATATTTGTATTTATTGGGGGTGTTGTGGTTGTCTGTGTACTTGGGACTGGTGTCACATTGCCTCTGGATTCACAGATTCTACTTGTTGTGGCTGGACTTAGTGGATTGTATGTGTGGACATATGTTATTGCCATACTACTGGTCAGTGATTACTTCCCTTTTATGTTTGCTCTATCATGTGGTAGCTTCCTCATTCTCTTGCATGGTTTGGTAATGGCTGGAGTCCAGCATGCCAGATGCCTGCGTGTATGGCATTGTGTGTTGTTGTTATTTGTGATTGCATACTCAAGCATTCCTGGCTGTGTTCATGGAATGCCTGTATAACATGTTCTGTGGTGTGTCCCATATTCTGCACTTGCACAGGGCCTTTGTGGATTCAACATCGGTTTTGTGGGCTGCAACCTATGCTTTACACATGTTTTCACTGTGGTATTCTGGCCAGGGACTGGGGTCAGGATGTGTATATCCAGTGTGATTACTCTATGGTCTGGTCTTACCAGTGAGGGGTACACTTCTCATCTTGCCATCCAGTACACATGTTGCTGATTATCACATCCAGTATGCTTACCCCTCTTGTGGGAGTGGTACATTGTTCCTGGGCATTTTGGTTTATGGATTCTGGGTAATTTTCTCCTACTGTGTTGGTGCTAGTATAATGCTCCCGGTGTATGTCTGGGTATTTTCAGTCAAGCAATATAATGTGGTTTGGGGGGCTTGATATATTCATGTATTCCGACATAGGCCAGGTGCAGTTCCTGGTATTAGGACAGTAGTCTGAAGCAGGCTATATACTAGGAGGCGGTTTTAGCCATTGGTATTTGACCATGGCTAATCCATGCTGCTTCTTGTTGTGGTACCAACATGGGGGTGTGGTTATCATTGCCATTTCTTGCTAGTCACCCTCCTTTTGTAGCTTGTTCCATGTTTTGCGGCTGTACAGCACAGTATGAGGTGTGACCTGGTAGTGTTAGGGTGCTGATGTGATCCTTGACCCAGTTCTCTATTACAGGACTGGTATCTACATTCTCCATACTGTGTGTGTTTACACTGCACACATCTTGTTGTTTAGACATCTGTCATTGGGTAGCATTAGATCTAGTTTCCTATCCCTTGAGAACCTATGAAGGTGGGTTTGTGTTTTGAGACTTACTTATTCAGGGCATGCTGTGGGTACTGACAGCCTTTGCCAGTATCCATGGGGCATGGCATGATAGGTGCACACCACCCCTAGCAGGTGGTGCATCATGTCATGCTCCGCATGTCTTCCCAGCCTGAAAGACATTGGCTCCCCTTTGACTAACTGCATTACTTCAGCCAGTTATTGCACTTGATCATCCCATCTTCATTTTGTGGCTTCATGCTTGGTTAGGGTGGATGTTAGTCAGGGTGCTCATGTGTGCATATAGTACATGGTGTTACATTACTTAACACATGGCATTCATGCCTCAGGTGGTGCTGCAGGGCTGCCTCTGTCAGATGCGCATATTACACTTCCCTGTACATGTTTGTGAGCAGGTCATGTCATTTTAGGCATCCATGTTATTATTTGAGTGAGTCAGAGGGGGTATCATTCCCAGGGTTCCTACTGAGCCAGTGTATGTGCTATGCGTTGCCTCTTTGCCAAGGCCAGGGCATACTGGGCACGCCTCCTTCTGCCTACTGGGGCAGGCTCAGGTTGTTCCTCCTCTGAGTCACGCTCTGCCTGTGATGGCCTTGGCAATGGTGGGGCTGTTTGGCCCGGCCCTATGCTGGTCCTGCTGCAGCTGTTTTGCAAGATCATATTATGTAGCATAGCACATACCATGACAATTTGGGTACATGTAGTTGGTGTGTACTGCAAGGCTCCACCAGATGTGTCCAGACACCGGAACTGTGACTTGAGCAGCCCAAACACACGCTCTATTACATTACGTGTTTGTGCGTGCCTCATTATGGCGTTCCTGTTCAGGTGTGTGTGCGTTTCTGATGGGTGTCATCAGCCACGGCTCCAGTGCATAACCTGCATCCCCCACTAGGTGTCCGTGCGGGATGTCCCCATTGGCAAATTCTGGTACAGCTGCGTCAAATGCCAGATGTGGGAATCGTGGTAACTCCAGGGCAGCCAGCACACACATTCATTATTATGCCCTGGGCATCACACACAACCTGGCAGTTGATGGAGGGGAAGCCCTTGCGGTTAATGTAGGCCCTACCCCGTTCACCAGCTGATGCTTTGATGCATATGTGCATGCAGTCTATTGCACCCACTACCTCAGGATATTCCGCTATTTGCTGGAAGAGACGCATATTGCTGGCCAATACCTCACGGGCATTGGGGAAATATACATGATCACCGACATGTGCTGACATGGCATCCAGTTACTGGTGCAGTACCCTGGAGGCTGATGCCTGTGATATCCCCATCATATTGCCAGTTGGTCTCTGGAAGGTACCTGTTGCTAGTATTCTTAGGCCAACACATACCTTGGTTTCCACTGGGATGGGTTTCCTTCTGTTGGTTCTGTGTGTGAGGCGTGGCCTGCACAGCTCAACAATTTGCTGCAGGAGCTCTCTGTCCACTCTATAGCGCTCTACTATCTCCAGCTCATGTAACCTGTGGTAGGTGACCCTGGGCCTGTACACTCTTCTCCGTCTCCTTACTGTGGGTTGTCTGGCACCATCTGCATTGTCACCACCCTCAGCAAGTCGCCTATGTCTCATTATGACAGCTATGGCAGCCCCTAACATTTCTGCGATTAGTTAAGCTTTTTCAGTTTTCACTTGTATTAGCTTACTCCTGTCTTGCAGTGTCTCTTAAGAGAAACATCCTGCACTACTGTTTGCAGACTTTTAATTGCTGGGCTGGGCTACTATTCTGCCTGTGTAATTGCCTGCTTCTAATTGTTTTCACCTGCTAGCTTCAGCAGTTATCCCTGCTAGCTTCCTATTAATTCTGTTGCTTCCTTTTTCCTCTCTGTTTCCTCAGGTGGGAGCAACGTGCATACCATCAGAAACACGCTCACAGTGGCTTACACACGCGCACACGTGCTTACACGGTTCAGAATCTATTTATTCGGGTTAAAACATGCGTACACCCATGCAAATACTGTTACACATCTGCCTACAGCCTCCAACATACTCAGCCTGCCCTACACACGCACACAACCTGCGCAAACAGTGTTAAACATCTCCCAACACACTCCCACATGCTCAGTCTGCCTTACACGCATGCACACTACCCTACTCATGCTTCATGGCGTGCACACGTGCGCATGCATGCCCAGCAAGAAACTTTGGTGTAAGTAACAGTGTACACCTTCCATTTCTTGACTTTCCATGACTTATCTAGTGGCACACCTCTTTCCATGATCTGTGTCTGTCATCTGTCATGTTACACTGGCCTCCAATGAACTGCATTTCTTTCTACCATTCCCCCTGTGATGTCACCTATCTCCTACTCTATTCCTCCCCCTTATGTATCTCTTACACTACTCAGACTGTGCTCATTTGCTATGTGACTGTGAGATTCAGTATCCTAACCCTCATTTACATGAGATTGCCTACTAATGCTTAGTTACATGTCTTAGACTCAGCTTCCCCCCTTAGCAACCACTACACGGTGGCCATGTTGTTTCTGGTCTGCTGGTCCCTGCATTGTCATTCCATGTATTGCATGAAACCCACATTTGTGGGTTTATAACCTTCATTTTCATGTTTTATACAGCGCAGCCCATTTTTTTAATATTTTGGCATCGGGTTTTATTGCCAATGGCCACATATTTGGCCATTGGCATGCTGCCTGAGTCATATGCACCCTTTTTTTGGAGCTGACATGGCTCCGTTGTGGAATTTGCAGAAACGTACTCAGTTGTCAACTGAGTACATTTCTGCAGCTAAAACGTCTCTTACACGGACTGGTTTCTGCTTCGTGGATCGCTAATATACCTCATTTGCATACCTTTGCTGCAAGTGAGGTATTTAGCATGTCCACGCCAGTCCGTAAGAGACGTTAGCTGGTCTCTTACATGGAGTTTAGGGCTGTTCCTGGATCGCGAGGCTTGCATGGAGTGTTGCACGTCTCTTACACTCTGTGCAAGCCTTAGTGAATCCTGCCCAAGATGTTTCTAAAGAAATGCAAGCATAGTCAGCGAGGAAAGGTTTGTTTCCATACGGAAAGCCCAACTCTTGGTGAGTTTTCTTGATGGCTTGAGTGATGTGTTGATCATATTGTAAGTTATCATCAAGTAAGATGCCAAGAGGCTTTGTGTTGATAATTATTTCATTTGAGGTATTATTTGCTGATGTGATCAGGAATCAAACACAAAGGGCACAGATGCAGAATCAGATATTACTAGTAACAAGTTAGGTGCTGCACATCTACATCCAGGGAATACAACCAGTGAAGACACAGGAAATAAGCTGTCCAAACTTGTACCTAGTAGGTTACTATTTCCTGATGTCATGTCAGAGGATTGTTTCTGTGCTGACAGAAATTTGTGTAAAATAGTAATCATTTATTTTCTGTTTTTTTTTTTAGCATTTAAAAGTAGTTGATAGTCATCTAGCCACGTTGCAACTGAGGAAAAAGAATCCTAGGCCATTTTGTGGAGTAGCAGTAGACTTGGTGCATAGCATACGAGCATGGAATCATCTGCATGTTGTGGGATGGAGTCTTTTTTGGTAGTTTTGTGAATTTGTTGAATAGTAAAGGGGCTAGAGTAGATCCCTGAGGTACACCAAAAGAGGCAGACAGAAAGAGGGAGAAATCTCATTTCCATTTTACAACCTGTAGTCTGTTTTTGAAATAGCTGTAGAACCAGCAATAGGATGATTGGGAGAGTCCTAGGGAGAAAAGTTCGTGGAGTAGTCGTTGGTCGGGAATGTTTTAGTTTGAAAATATAGTACAAACCAACCTTCCTTGTTCACTTGATGGTAGGCTGCTCCTTGCCTTCATGTATTCCTAATTGCCCTGTCTGTTCTTGTGCAATGCATGTGCCCTTGCTTCTAGATCTCATTTTTTTTTTTTTTTTTTTTTTTTTTTGTGGGTGTGTGCCCTGCTTTGTTTACATCATGTACATGAGCTTTGCCTTACCTCAAACCTATGGGGGGTGGACTTGAGCTGAGACTGCTCACCATGTAGCATACCTTGGCTTCTTGCATATTTACTTGCCAATGCTGCTCATCTTATAAAGATGGATGATTGTATTAGCTCCACTTCAACATGTTAATGATGCTAATGAATCTCTAGGTGAATGTTTGGGTTGTGCATGAAATAAAAGAACTGTAATTTGTCTTTCATCTAAGAGGCTACCCCCCTGAGTTTGGTGAACTATTGCAGGAAGTCTGCATCTCATCTAATTACCAATCTAATATCCTTGTATAAGTTGCTAAATGAACAAATTATCCCCCGGATTTACTAGTCCTACAAGCAGGACTAGATTAGACCTGCACGGAGGTGGCCATCTAGGAGCAGGATGGCAGCAAGCCATGCATAATAATGAGGCATGCTGCCTGAGCTACTAGGCTTACATGGAGCATGTAAGAGTGCAGGGGGCATGTCTGACAGCAGAGCTCTCACAATATACATGCCCAAGCAATGAAGAACAGCAGAAAGGGGTAAGAAATTACCTAGACCGCTCATAGGTGTCCGCATATCCCCACCAACAGTTCCCCTTGTGTACAACAGCAACAGTATACATAAATAAAATGAACAAACCCTTTATTTTTTTTTTTAAATCCCATGGAAGCTAACCGTAGGTGCACGGTTGTGCCCATCATTTAGCTATGGTTAATGCAGCTTAAATGGCTGAAGAGGATAACAAGAAAGATATATGCAAATGAAGCAGCATAGCAATAGTGTAGTGGGCAGAGCATTCACCTTACAAGCAGGCATTCACTGTTTGAGTCCCACTGCAGCAAATTCCATGGCAAAGCACCTTATGAGTAATATTTATGTTCCATAACCCACTAAATAACATTTTTATTAACTGGAGTACTGCAGTAAATGCACAAGTGAGGTGTCACTGTCATAATGAATAAGGCACTAGTAAGCAGGTTTAAGCACAAATAAGCAGTAGTAAGCACTAGTAAGCAGGCTTAAGCCCATTTGCATGGTGGTAAGCAATGCCTACACTGCTTAAGCAGTTCTAAAGCTAACGCTCTGTAATCAGATATAACAGCAGGTTAGCATTGCTTACCATTGTGCAAACCCGCACAACCCACTTACAAATGCTCAAAAGTGCCTTAATCACTCTGTATCCAACGGCCTTTGTTCTGCCCATCAACAAAATAAACAGCCATGCAGGTCTCAATCCCAGGATCCTTCACACCATAGTCACAGTAGTTAACCACCAAGCCATCACAGAAGTACAGAAGAATGAGGCATCAGCAAACAAGTCTTCACCATAGTAAAACCAAACTAAACATGTGAAAGGAATCAGTATACAGTCATATGTTCCATAACCCACTGCCTTACATAAATATGTGAACTGGAGTACAGCAGTAAGCCCAGAAGTGAGGTGTAATTGTAATAGAGTGTTGAAGTCCCCAATAAAACACAAGGACCCCATAGGCTGTATGTACACATTAATCATGGATACCAGGCAGATATATAAGATGTAATGAATAAGAAATCAATGCCAAAAAGGAAATTTAATGTTGTTGTTGTTGTGTCTTTTGGCTTTTCCCAGTTAGGGGTCGCCACAGCGGAACTCCGGTCCGCTAATGATTGGCAGTAGATTTTTACGTGCCGAGTTGCCAGCTCTGATGCACAACCTTCAACGAAGGTACGCCCATTCACGCATGTCTCCACACAGAAGACGTTTTTGCTGAGAATTGAACAGGACAATGTCTTACTGTGAGGCGACATCGCTACCGCAGCACCACCATCACAGTACAATGCAAAGTCTAATTTAACATTGCACAGGTCAGCGTAGGAGGTGTAAGCAATGTTAACTCATTGTGCCCAGTGGTATACCCCTTTAAGCAATGCCAGCCTTAGGTAAGCAGGTTTGCCTGTAGCTTTACATTTTCAAAACCAGCCAATCACAGAAAAGTGTGGAAAATTGGCCATTGGCATGCTGCCTGAGTCATATGCACCCTTTTTGGAGCTGACATGGCTCCGTTGTGGAATTTGCAGAAACGCACTCAGTTGTTGACTGAGTACATTTCTGCAGCTAAACGCCTCTTACGGACTGGTTTCTGCTTCGTGGATCGCTAATATACCTCATTTGCATACCTTTCGGCTGCAAGTGAGGTATTTAGCATGTCCACGCCCAGTCCGTGTAAGAGACGTTTTAGCTGGTCTCTTACACGGAGTTTAGGGCTGTTCCTGGATCGCGAGGCTTGCATGGAGTGTTGCACGTCTCTTACACTCCGTGCAAGCCTTCGTGAATCCTGCCCAAGATGTTTCTAAAGAAATGCAAGCATAGTCAGCGAGGAAAGGTTTGTTTCCATACAGAAAGCCCAACTCTTGGTGAGTTTTCTTGATGGCTTGAGTGATGTGTTGATCATATTGTAAGTTATCATCAAATAAGATGCCAAGAGGCTTTGTGTTGATAATTATTTCATTTGAGGTATTATTTGCTGATGTGATCAGGAATCAAACACAAAGGGCACAGATGCAGAACCAGATATTACTAGTAACAAGTTAGGTGCTGCACATCTACATCCAGGGAATACAACCAGTGAAGACACAGGAAACAAGCTGTCCAAACTTGTACCTAGTAGGTTACTATTTCCTGATGTCATGTCAGAGGATTGTTTCTGTGCTGACAGAAATTTGTGTAAAATAGTAATTATTTATTTTCTGTTTTTTTTTTTTTTTTTTTTTTAGCATTTAAAAGTAGTTGATAGTCATCTAACCACATTGCAACTGAGGAAAAAGAATCCTAGGCCATTTTGTGGAGTAGCAGTAGACTTGGTGCATAGCATACAAGCATGGAATCATCTGCATGCTGTGGGATGGAGTCTTGTTTGGTAGTTTTGTGAATTTGTTGAATAGTAAAGGGGCTAGAGTAGATCCCTGAGGTACACCAAAAGAGGCAGACAGAAAGAGGGAGAAATCTCATTTCCATTTTACAACCTGGAGTCTGTTTTTGAGATAGCTGTAGAACCAGCAATAGGATGATTGGGAGAGTCCTAGGGAGAATAGTTCGTGGAGTAGTCGTTGGTCGGGAATGTTTTAGTTTGAAGATATAGTACAACCAACCTTCCTTGTTCACTTGATGGTAGGCTGCTCCTTGCCTTCATGTATTCCTAATTGTCCTGTCTGTTCTTGTGCCGTGCGTGTGCCCTTGCTTCTAGATCTCATTTTTTTTTTTTTTTTTTTTTTTTTTTTTTTTGTGGGTGTGTACCCTGCTTTGTTTACATCATGTACATGAGCCTTGCCTTACCTCAAACCTATGGGGGGTGGACTCGAGCTGAGACTGCTCACCATGTAGCATACCTTGGCTTCTTGCATATTTACTTGCCAATGCTGCTCATCTTACAAAGATGGATGATTGTATTAGCTCTACTTCAACATGTTAATGATGCTAATGAATCTCTAGGTGAATGTTTGGGTTGTGCATGAAATAAAAGAACTGTAATTTGTCTTTCATCTAAGAGGCTACCCCCCTGAGTTTGGTGAACTATTGCAGGAAGTCTGCATCTAATCTAATTACCAATCTAATATCCTTGTATAAGTTGCTAAATGAACAAATTATCCCCCGGATTTACTAGTCCTCCATGCAGGACTAGATTAGACTTGCACGGAGGTGGCCATCTAGGAGCAGGACGGCAGCAAGCCATGCATAATAATGAGGCATGCTGCCTGAGCTACTAGGCTTACATGGAGCATGTAAGAGTGCAGGGGGCATGTCTGAGAGCAGAGCTCTCACAATATACATGCCCAAGCAATGAAGAACAGCAGAAAGGGGTAAGAAATTACCTAGACCGCTCATAGGTGTCCGCATATCCCCACCAACAGTTCCCCTTGTGTACAACAGCAACAGTATACATAAATAAAATGAACAAACCCTTTATTTTTTTTTAAAAAATCCCATGGAAGCTAACCGTAGGTGCACGGGTGTGCCCATCGTTTAGCTATGGTTAATGCAGCTTAAATGGCTGAAGAGGATAACAAGAAAGATATATGCAAATGAAACAGCATAGGTACAGTGTAGTGGGCAGAGCATTCACCTTACAAGCAGGTATTCACTGTTTGAGTCCCACTGCAGGAAATTCCATTTTCCATGGCAAAGCACGTTATGAGTAATATTTATGTTCCATAACCCACTAAATAACATTTTTATGAACTGGAGTACTGCAGTAAATGCACAAGTGAGGTGTCACTGTCATAATGAATAAGGCACTAGTAAGCAGGTTTAAGCACAAATAAGCAGTAGTAAGCACTAGTAAGCAGGCTTAAGCCCATTTGCATGGTGGTAAGCAATGCCTACACTGCTTAAGCAGTTCTAAAGCTAACGCTCTGTAATCAGATATCACAGCAGGTTAGCATTGCTTACCATCGTGCAAACCCGCACAACCCACTTACAAATGCTCAAAAGTGCCTTAATCACTCTGTATCCAATGGCCTTTGTTCTGCCATCAACAAAATAAACAGCCATGCAGGTCTCAATCCCAGGATCCTGCACACCATAGTCAAAGTAGTTAACCACCAAGCCATCAAAGAAGTACAGAAGAATGAGGCATCAGCAAACAAGTCTTCACCATAGTAAAACCAAACTAAACATGTGAAAGGAATCAGTATACAGTCATATGTTCCATAACCCACTGCATTACATAAATATGTGAACTGGAGTACAGCAGTAAGCCCAGAAGTGAGGTGAAATTGTAATAGAGTGTTGAAGTCCCCAATAAAACACAAGGACCCCATAGGCTGTATGTACACATTAATCATGGATACCAGGCAGATATATAAGATGTAATGAATAAGAAATCAATGCCAAAAAGGAAATTTAATGTTGTTGTTGTTGTGTCTTTTGGCTTTTCCCAGTTAGGGGTCGCCACAGCAGAACTCCGGTCCGCTAATGATTGGCAGTAGATTTTTACGTGCTGAGTTGCCAGCTCTGACACACAACCTTCAACGAAGGTACGCCCATTCATGCATGTCTCCACACAGAAGACGTTTTAGCTGAGAATTGAACAGGACAATGTCTTACTGTGAGGCGACAACGCTACCGCAGCACCACCATCGCAGTACAATGCAAAGTCTAATTTAACATTGCACAGGTCAGCATAGGAGGTGTAAGCAATGTTAACTCATTGTGCCCAGTGGTATACCCCTTTAAGCAATGCCAGCCTTAGGTAAGCAGGTTTGCCCATAGCTTAACCTTTTCAAAACCAGCCAATCACAGAAAAGTGTGGAAAATTGGCCCTACATAAACCCAAGAGGCAGGAATAAATCTCATAACTGGTTGTAACTCCCTCTTGCAGGCACTATGGCAGTAAGGGGAGAAGGTGTGTGCTTTCGGGTGCAGCACTGGTGCATTCAGGAGTCCAAGGTCATGGCAGGACTCCTTGTCAAACACCATGAACACAGACTGCTGCAGGGCGGAAACCTGGGACCATCTCACCCGTGACCTCACTAGTGCCACTGGCATATCCCAAACTAGTGAGCAGGTCAGACACCAGTATGCCAACCTGAAGCAAAGTAAAGGGGCCCTATTAGATGAGTGGCTCCAAGAGGCTAGAGTGGCAGGGGTTGTTTCAGTCATGTATCACCCCAGTATGTGTGTAATAATTGCCAGCTCAGGTATATCATGGATAGGTGTGGCTAAATATTCCATTTATATCCCCCACAGCTGCAGTGGAGTGGGCCGCGAACCAGGAGGCCAACATCAATTGCCTGGCGAGGTTGCGATGTGAGGCAGGTCAGTAATACTCATGCATTTACTGTCACAGGAAATAAAACTAAAGGTAGTAGTAAATTAATTGCCTGTATAAAACCTGTATTGTTCAATGCAAGTACTGAATACATTAGAGAATATGGCAGGAAGAGTCTCATATTGTTTGTATATCAATAAAAGTGTAATAGCCTGACAAAAACATATCTAAATGCTGGACTGCATGTGTATATTCTGATATTATATGGTAATGTAGATTTCCAATCATAAAATAGTACTGTTGTATTAAACACTGTTACCCACACTGTGCACCATAAATTGCATGTGTAGGACTGCCTGTATATGACAGGTGTATACCCCAGAGGCCATTTAGTACAACTGAGGGACACATAGACAGTAAACAGGGAAAATGCAGACACAAAACCTGAATAGCACATGCAACTGAGATGTGAACTGTTGTTTTTTTAGCACACACAGACACGGTTCAAATCCTGCCAGTGTTAGTAGTCTGCATACAGAATCATACCCCAGAACTGTACAGATATGTCCAGAATGTCTATGAAAGTGGCCCATGTCTGTTGCCTATCAAACTGTCCCCCTGGGAAATCAGTGGGATGATCCCAGACATATAGGCAGCAAACAGGAAATACAACTGATTGATACACATCTATGAGAACAAAGCTGGCATACTAGCAACTCCCCAATATGTTGCATGACTAAGAAGCCACGTATGTCCCATTTACACCCCAACTTGTCAAGCTGTGGTCAACGTGTGTACAGTAACAGAGTGAGATGTATGTGCATAATAGTAATGTGGGATCTGGTACTGTGTTTGGGAACATTCAGGTAGTGCTAATAAACATTCCTCCCACAGGTCTGTCAGACACCAACACTGTGTCCTGAAATACAGTAATGATACCCAGTGCGGGTACTGTTCACAGTGGTATTGTATGGCATTGCAACTGATGCATTTGCTCTGAATAATGAGGTATTACACATCACTGTCACCCACACTGTTCAACAACATATAGCTGTCTAGGAAATCTGCATAAGAGTGTTGTAATACAAGGTCAGAATGCAAAAGCCAGGGGATTAATAAGACAGAAAGCAGATAGGAGATATACAGCAATATCTATATAGCAAACACAACTGTGATGGACAGTGTTTAAGTTGTAGCAGACAGAACAATGGTCTAAATCCTGGGAGTGGAATTAGGCTGCATACAGAATCATACCCCACAACTGTACAGATGAGGCCAGAATGTCCAGTATATGGGCCCATATCTGCTGCCTGTCCCCCTGGTAAGCTGTGAGATGATCCCAGATGTTTAGATAGCAAACAGGGAATACAAGTGATTGTCAAACATCTATGAGAACACACCTGTCACTGTAGCATCCCCCAAAACTGTTAGGAGAGTAATATGTCAAGTATGTCCCATCTACACTCCCATGTTGTCAAGCTGTGACCAAAGTGTGTACCATAACAGAGTGAGATGTATGTGCATAATACTAATGTGTAATCTGGAACGTTGTGTGGCAACAGTCAGGTAGTGCTAACAAACATTGCTCCCACAGGTACGTTGGATATGAACACTGTGTTGAGAAATACAGACCATTATAACCTGTACTGGTGCTGTTCACTCTGCTATTGTATGGAACTGTGAGAGTTGCAGTTTCTCTGAATAATAAAGTATCACTGGTCACTGTCACCCACACTGTGCTACATAATATAACTGTGTAGGAAAGCATATATATATATATATATATATATATATATATATATATATATATGTGTGTGTGTGTGTGTGTCAGGTCACAAAAGGTGGAAGAGGGCAGTATTCTAGATATGTCCCAGCACACCAGCATGTGGTCAACACATGGCCAGAGTCTGTGCAGAAAGAGTTGGATAGCTATGTGCACAACATCAAACTGGAATACGGGAGTATGTGTAGAAACAGTTAGTTAGTGTTAACAAACATTCCCTCCACAGGTATACCAGGTAAGAGGTGTATACTGCAGGTAAAACCAGTTCATGTATAATCAGTCATATCACTGTCCAAACTAAGGCTATAGCGTAGTGCAGTAAGACTTGTAAGGTACAGATAACAGCACTGACTAGGAAAGTAATGTGAACTACAGGAATATATTAGTTGTTAATTGACATCTTTCTCTCCCCCCACCATAACTCCAACAATAATCAACATACCCACCCCAACTGGTATGTAATGACACCTATGTTCTGATGTCCAATTGTTTGATAAATATTTTAATGGTTCCCATGCATGTGCTATATTGAATTATTCAACACTGGCGGCATGGTGCCATCAATGTACCTTCATGTTGTTCTTAATACCACTGTGGTCCCATATATGCATGTGTTCTGTTTGCTATGCAACTGTTCCGTATCTGGTGTCTGGGTTAATGTGAATATCTATGCATGCTGTTATACCTAGCCCTTTAATGTGTAGACTATTAGTAACCCACATATGATTATGAAATCTAAACATGCATGCTTGGGAAGGGTGGTCTCAGCGGACCCACCTGTTCCACCTCAGCTGGTTGTGGCACTGGGCAGCAGCATGTCTGGAGCCCAACCCAGGACCTCCCTGTCCATTGGTGCTGCACCACCTGCAGATGGGACCACCTCAGGGGATGGGGCTTGCCCCCCTGGGAATCGGCGCGGACAGACACCAGTCACCCGTTGCCAGGTCGCGGTCGTGCAGTGTAGAGAGATCAACCAGCAGCTTGGTGATATCCAACACAAGCTCAAGGGCCACGTGTCACGATTAGAGAGTCAGCCTGCCTGTGCGACTCAACCTACCTCCCCAACTATACCTACTACCCCTCCCCAACATCCCACTCTCACCTGAGGAAAAAAGTGCAATCTGTTCCCACAAAAAAATCTCGCCCCATACATAGCTGTCCATTTCGCACACATCTCCACTGGACACATGTAATCTGGTCAAATTGGCATCACATTGTATTATTATTGTCCTCACCCTCCCAGGTGTTTGAGAGTCCAAATCTACCTCCGAATTCAGTGTATATGCACAGCTGTAGCTGTAGAAGAAATGAGCAGCTATGGACCTTCCCTACACCCTTCCTGCACGTCCCTGGCTATTTTCCCTACTGTCTTTCCTTCTTTGTGCCCTGTTTTTTCACCACTTTCCTATCAACCCCTTTTTCTTTTCTTTTAAAGAAATTAGCAGAGGGGTAACCGGGAGTAAGCACTTTTAAGCAGCAGTAAATGGGTTTAAGCCTGTTTATGTAGGGGTAAGCAATGCATACACAGGTTAAGCAATTTAGAAGCTAAATGAGTATAAGAAATTGTAACCGGACGTTAGCAGTGCTTACCTCTACACAAACTCGCTTACAACAGCTCAAAAGTACCTTAATCACTCTGTATCCAATGCCCTTTGTTCTGCACAGCAACAAAATAAACAGCCTCTGTAAGGCTTGACCCTAGTGTCCTGAACACCATAGCCAAAGTGATTTACCACTAAGCCATGTCAGATATACATAACCCTTATGTTTTCACAAACATATCATCCAGCCCAGGCATTCAACAGTACAAAGAATGTATTCCAACATTTAGATGTATGTGTGCGTGTGTAAATATATTAATATCTAAACAGATACAACATATCTATATATATATGTGTGTATATATATATATATATATATATATATATATATATATATATATATATATATATATATATATATATATATATATATATAGATAGATATAAATATATATATATATATATATATATATGTATATATATATATATATATATATATATATATATATATATATATATATATATAATATATATGAACATATATACATGCAAATGCCTACATTTATAGATTTCTATGTCTACATCTATATGTCTAAATATACACAGCAAGTTACATATATGTATGCAGATATATATATATATATATATATATATATATATATATATATATATATATATAGATGTATGCAGATATATATATATATATATATATAGGTATATATGGGCATACATCTGTAGATAACTATGGGAAAATAACTAAAACATATATGTCCACATGCGCCATTAATGGGGTTGAGAGGCCCCAAACAATATACGTCTTGTACAAATAGGTATACCCCCCCACAGCCAAACACATCCACCCTGCAATACACTACCAAGTGTTGCAGATCCCATAACCAGGACCTGACACAACATGGGCACAAGATGTTAACAGTACTACATCCCACCTGTATGATGTCAGGCTGGTATTGGTAACATATCATGCAGTACAGTCTGGCTCCAATAGGAAATGTACAATATGGAAGCTATCAACATCCCCAGGATACATAAACACAGACACATATATGCAGATACAGAAATACACATATATATGAGACTACACACACACACACACACACACACACACACACACACACACACACACACACACACACACAGAGATATGTCCAGTAAGATAAATATGTAGAAGGTGCACACAATATGGAACAGCCACTATGCCAGCAGTTAACACCTTAACAAGTGGACACTGATTTAGCCACCCATACAAATGACAATCGTTGCCTGCAACATATACCCACAGAGAGGTGATAGGATATAACACCACACACAGGTTTGCTTTTCATATAGCTGTTCAGACACTGACATCCATATAAACAGAGTAATGCGACTGTGAAACAGTTATACTAATACAGTAGTCTGGAAAGGTTCACAGCTGTTGCTGTCCAGGCCAAGCCCTTCAAATATTACAATAGTAAAGACAGACTGGGCCACAGGATACCAAACAATCAACAGTAAGTAATTCAGGTGTATAGTTCAGCAGCCTCTATCTACACTCTGTACAGAATCAGTAGGTGGTAAAGACTTCAGTTGACCAAATGGGATGTAACTGTTACATAACAAGGCATAACTGATGCCATCACAAGCACACACTGACAAACAGAACAGTCTGTATGGCAGGAGGCAGTAGACCTGCATTAACCCAATTTATGAAACAAATGTAAATATAGGTGAATTGTATGGTACTGTACATCCAGATACTTTAAGGCAGCCATACTAATATAGCTGTCAATACACATATTGAGTAGTATTGAACATTTGCCTGTAGTTCCTAAATTGTGTAGTCCTTCTTCTTAATATGACTGTTGCATCACATATTCTGTTTTATCATAATGTGCACATAGCAAATACATACGGTGTGATACATTTGGGAGGGTATACACAACCGTTATGTTTACTCATGACAGGAATATGGTTGTATACATATAATAGGTCTATATATGTCTACATGTACATACACATGGATACTCATACATATGTCTGTATAGTGCTACACATATATGGCCATGTGTACATCTCTTCATATGTACATATATATATATATATATATATATATATATATATATATATATATATATATATGTATATATATATATATATATATATATATATATATATATATATATATATATATATATATATATATATATATATATATATATATATATATATATATATATATATATATATATATATATATATATATATATATATATATATATATATATATATATATATATATATATATATATATATATATATATATATATATATATATATATATATATATATATGTATATATATATATATATATATATATATATATATATATATATATATATATATCTATATGTGGATATATATAGATATACGTATATGTATATATATATATATATATATATATATATATATATATGTCTATATAGCTATATATGTATGCACATCCTATGTGTACAGATATGCCTAGTTATGTTGGCATATATGTAGATATCTATAATTATATGTGCATACATATTTATTCTGATATACCTACTACTGTCAATATATATGTAGATATCCATACATATATGTATCACTATCTGTATATGTTTAGACATATATTGCTCTGTATATGTATATATCTGGGTGTGTATATGTATATCTATGTACATATACATACCCATCTATATATGTCAATATGTATACGTGTATATATCTATATAGATATCTGGATAATTATATATACATATATTTTCACCATATGTCCTGAACATGGAGTGTAGCCCTATCTCAGCCCGTATTGTCCCAAATTCGTAGTGCAAGGGGGTGTCAGGTATGTATAGCAGGTATATTAGTAGACTATTGCTACTGTAATAGGGAATGTCTTCAAAGACATGGTGTGTGTGGGAGGTCACATCTGCTTTTCACATGTGCGCCATTGGCTACTGACAGACATCCTAAGGACATCATAGTACAGTACCACTGCTAGCACGTAATGTTTCTATGGACTAAAGCAAAGATATTGGCCAATATATGTGGACATTCTGACACACTCTGGAAAGTCCAGAGGTATACACAGAACCCTTAGTCCAAAACATGTGGACCAAGCCTGACAATGTGGATGTCAACAGCCATGTAGATGGGTATAACACGTAACGACTGGTATACATTTGCCCCCATAGGTTATGCATTCAAACACCCCTGTCTGTCCTGACACATAATAACCACTGGTACAGAGATGCCATGGCCACATACTACCCATTAGATATTGACATACATCTGTACAGCATCCCACTGCTCTGTCTGACATACATGACTGTTAACTGAGGGCCGGCAGCAGAACATCTGGCAAGACATGACATCTCACTGGGTAAGTACACCAAGCTGCTAGTTGAGTAACAAAGCACTGTGCAGGCTACAGGCAGACTGGCTCAATACTGGCCTACATCTCTTATGGAGGAATGCACATGTACCTGCATATATAGCAGGCTCCACAGGCATGTCACAGCACAGGGTAAGATACACCTATTTGAAAGTGTATAACCACAACCAATGTGAACACAGCCACAGCCACATATGGAAAGCTAGCATAATATTACAGTATCTGGACTATCTGTTCATCACCTTCCTCATATGTGCCACTCACACACCAACCCTACATATACTGGGCCACTACACAGTGTAGTCCGTTGCCTGTCTGTGGTATGGTACATGTTTGTGTGTATGGCCCTACAAACATGTAAGCCAATATGGTAACATACAGTGAAGCAGCATGTAACATCAGATAGGACGGGACCAAGAACAATGACATCTACCACAGTCTGTACACAGGCCAAAGTACATATTAACAATACACAGACTGTTGACATTCACCATAAGTACACAGACCTCAGTACTGTACACACAACCGCAGAATGTCCAGGTCCAGGTTATGTCATCAAATATAACCCCTACTGTACATAACATGTAGCAGTCTGATATCTCACTGGCTGGTTATCAGATATGTCACTAATTATGGTGTACAGCACATATGCACCTCTTAATGCATGACATATGTACAAAGGCTGACATTGTTGTGGCTGGAAGCACATACACAGGGCCAATATATTCATATGTTGCTGTGATAACCTCATACATTTACTGTTGTAACAGGGTTTGTTGCAACATATGTCCTATCAGGGATATGAAGTCAGTAACTGTCACAGCTTTCACCATCTACAGACTGCAATCCTCACACAATCTTCTGCAGTTCACATATAGATGCTCTGTGGGTAACACATGAAACCAAAGGCACCACACACTGCCCAGTCCGCAGATGACCCTACAGATGGGGATTTCTCTAAACATAGCACTGGCATGGCAGGTATTAAAACATGTAGGACAGCCATATCCATACACACCCTGTTAAACCAACATTACTCCAAATGCAGTATAGCAGCGCTTACAGTCTGTAGTCAGGTCAGCCACATCCCCCTCCTGTGTGTTGCACTGTTTCCACATTGTATGTTGTTAGAGGTAAATCCCCAATCCAAACAACAGATCAAGTTCCTGCTCACAGTGAATGAAAAGGCCCAACACCAACATGATATTCCTAGATATTGGAGTGTGTTTCCATGCAATTGGCTTTGGGAATGTTACCACAACTGTTCCATATACAATCAGCTAGAAGTGGGCTGCAATTCATGCAGAGGCCATCAGCTGATCATGAGCATCACTTAAAATACACATGCTGCTGCTTAAGCAAAGCAGGTGTAGGTCTCCACATCCACCAGAGAGGGAGTGAGAGAGGCAGACAGAGGCAAAGTCAAGTCAGTGAGGGGTGGGGGAGTAAAACTAGCATGTTTGTGTCACACACCTACCAGCACAGGTTATCAAACCTCTGATGACAATGTAGTGCTATCACATTTCTATGCAGTTATTGGATGCACCACATAGGTTACATGTTGAAGAGCCCTCATAATGTATATGTGATGGTGAGTGACATCTGCAACAGGGATATGGTAGCTATACGGTAGGTGTAGTACACGTGCCTGTCTGCATGAACAGGTGCCAGCATCAACACAGCCACTCTCTCACAGGGATGCACACAGCACTTGGCAGAGCCAGGAATACAACTCATCACTAGTGAGATTGCCACAACACATTACTGTGCAGGTATCAAAGGGGTCATACGGAGGTTATATAGGCCAATGGCATAGGGAGGTGTCTGACATCAGACAGCATGCTTCAGTATGCCAGTAGGGGTTGTAGTAAGAGTGAATGTGATCATACGCATCATACAACACACACAGAGTGCCAATGCTGACATGCATGGGTGCATTGCTTTATGGATGTGTAGTGATGGACTGTGCCAGATGACTATACAAGGCTAGGTGATAGGTATACCTTGGCATCAGGCCACATGACAATGGTCTGCATTGCAGCTCATGGGTGTAGTTTCTGGACTTGCCCGCACAGGTCAGTATTGTATTCACCATCCAGTCACATGGGTGACTATTGCATGTGGCCAGTGCTGCGCATTGCTTGCCATGTATGTGTTCCTTAGTCCATGACATGGACAGTGTCTGGGATGTGCACAGCTCCCACATGCATGTACAGTGACATGTGGAACTGTAACTGGGTTGTCTGGCCCATGTTGTGTACACAGATTATCATCAGATGTGCCAGTCCTGGCCTTATGTGGTGGGAACTGGTAATGGCAGCAGGTTTACCCTGCACCTACATTAATAACATGCTAATGACATTCCCTGGTGTCAGTGGCATCTGTCCATACAGGGCATGTTTTCAGGCATGGTATGTCCTTTGTGGGTCACATTTGATGGCACCACAGGCGTTGCAGGTGTCCAGTGGGAAACATGGGGAAGGTGCACTTTCTGCATGTATGTGCCTATTAGACAGATGGACAGGGTGCCATGCCGTCTGTAACCAACTGCAATCACTCCATAGTTACTATCAGTGGGCAATATGCAGTGTACTACCAACATTGTGGATGTTGCCTAGGCAAGTGTGTGTGCGTGTATGAGACATGGGTTGAGAGTGTTCTCTGGGTAATACTAGGGCTGCTAACTTTGTTTGCCTGGCCTTAATGTCACATGTAAGGGTATGGAATTGCTCCCCACCAGCTCAGCTATTTCACATTTGTCATCCCTGTACGGTAGACATTGTGATATATACTAGGGCCACCATATAAGAAATTTGCAAAACCCACTCCACATTGGGCCCAGTTATTACATACTCACACCCACCTCCACACAGGATACGAGTTGCAGACACACAGAAACACACATACCTGTCATGTTTGGGATTAGAACTCCTATCTAACTAGTTTATTATATTACAGCACTACACAGATATAGTATGTGTCATGGGGATTATTGGAGTACTTCTTCCCCAAAGATGTATTTCACATTGGATGACATCAGCAGGATTGCCAAAGTAGGGCATTCAAATTGTAGTGAGTGTGGCTAGGCTAGAATGCATTGCTCCCTACACAAACATTGAAACACAACCAAAACATCCACAACCGACCTTTGAGGGAACAGAACCTCTACCAGGGGTCTATATCACAGTACAGCACAACATTTGTATAGGTCACACCAAGAGGATTACTGGAGACCTCTTTCCCAAAAGGTGTATTTCACAATGAATGACATCAGCATAATTGCCAAAGTAGCGCATTTGAAATGTAGTGAGTGTGGCTAGGCTAAAATGCATTGCTCCCTGTACAGATATTGAAACACACGCAAAACATTCACAACTGACATGTGTCAGTATAGAACCCCTTACAGAGGTCTATATCACACTACAACATGAAGCTGTTATGGGACGCACCACGGGGATTACTGGAGAACTCCTTCCCCAAAGGTGTATTTCACAATGAACGACATCAGCAGGATTGCAAACATAGGGCATTTGAATTGTAGTGAGTGTGGCTAAGCTAAAATGCATTGCCCTCTACACAGACAGAGACACACACAAACACACTCGTCATGTCTGGGATTAGAACTCCTACTTAATTTGTTGATCACACTACACCAGTACGCAGTTATAGGACACACCACAGAGATTACTGGGCAACAGTTTTCCGAAAGGTGTATTTTAGAGCGTATGACATCAACAGCCTTGACACAGTTGGGCAGTTGGATTATAGTGAGTGTGACCAGCCTAAAAACATTGCTCTCTACACAGATGGTGACACAAACACACACACACACACACAGTTGCTATGTCTGGGATTAGAACTCCTATGTAAATAGTTTATTACACTACAGCAGTATGCAAGGTACAGGATGTGTCACGGAGATTACTGGGCTGCAGCTTTTTACAAGGTGTATTTCACAGTGTATGACATCAGCAGCCTTGAGAAAGTAGGGCATATGAATTGTAGTGAGTGTGACTAGCCTAAAAAGGCATTGCTCTATACATAGATGGTGATATACACACACAGTTTCCATGTCTGGGATTAGAACTCCTACCTAACTAGTTTATCACACTACAGCAGTACACAGTTATAGGAAACACCACGAAGATTACACCTTTCGCAAGGGTGTATTTCAAAGTGGATGACCTCAGCAGGCTTGTCATAGTACAGCTAAGGGGAGGGCAGTGTATGTGCATGGGCCATAAACCATTCATCTAGAGGCTGACACACCACATGCGGGCACACACTGGGTATATTCCACAGGTACATGTATACAGCTGCTGGATGACTACTTCCTTGTACAATCATGTTGCACAGCTAGCACTTGCACCACATAGTCCATCATGCTGACAAATACCAGTGGCTAAGGTCAAAAGTGAGTCACATCTGAACCTCATGTGGTTGTAGCCATTTGGCTCTGTGCTAGGTGGGACAAGCCTGATAATGGATGACCCCTTGTGACAGTCTCTCTATTCCACACATCTATGTACGTCTACTTTTGGCTTATTATAGTGTGTTGTTCTTGTATATATGCCTGTATTCCTATCCAGTGTGTGTGCAAAGCATGAATGCTGCATACTGAGGAGTGCCAGCACTAACATCTGCAAATGCCAGATATGTCTGGCCTACTGTTGTTTGCAGACATGGCCTTCATTTGTTTAAGTGTGTGAGCATGCCCAATATGCCCTTCCGTATTGAATGTGTGGACTGATTCCAGTTAGTTTGTACTGCAGTGCAGACATTTGTGTTGTACACCTACAGGTAGCATACTGTTTCTGCAGGGTATACGTCAATCATTTGGCAATATGGGGACAAACTGTGCAGGGGATAGTGTGTACTGTAGGTGATTGTGTCTGTGCTGCTTCAACTGCATGGTACTGCTATTAGAGATATTCACACATGTGTACTGTTAGACACAGTGATGTTTTCTGTCCTAATGTGCTGTCAGATGGACATTCTTGCTCCCAGTGATGACTTGTGGGACAAGGGTAACTGTAGTTGTGTCTGGTATTGTGGGCAGACACCTACGTATTCATGGTAAGCTATGCCATTCTGGAGGGAGAGCTGCAGACACTTGGCGCTTGGTTTGTGTATCCAGTTCAGCACCTTGGTACAGTGCTGGCAGAGGATCCCATACTTGTCCGCCCATCAACATGACAGTATGGCCTTATCTTGCTGTGGCAATGTCTCACAGCTGTACAGATTTTCACGTTAGTCATAGGCAGGGACCATGGCTCAGGACATTAACTCTATTGTGGTGTACGGGCAGGTGTGTAGCCACCCATTTATGTGTATGCAGCCAGGGATAGTGTGCACACAGCTTGATGTCAGACCCTGCACATTCCATGCTGCCCATCCTCCCACACCACCCTCTGTTATTCTAACATCTTCGATACATTATGTATACATTCTCTGATACTTTCCATAAAAGTATAACCACATCACAGGTGTGTGTTAGTGTTGATCCACATTTCATGCAGTGGGACATGGTGGACATGTTACTGTGGTTTGCCCACATGGCCTTGCATATGGCTTAAATGGAGTGTGTTATGTTGTTATTTGGGTGTCCATGACATAACATGCATTGGCAGTACGTGTGAGACATGGGCCTTTGGCAAGTGCCTGTGGGGCAATAGTTGTTGATGCAGGCCAGATGTGGCAGGCAGCTCCATTCTGTAAGTCCTACAGTCCCAGACCACCACACAGTATATTCCCCTGGGGTGACAGGGTAGATGTGATAGCTGTTCATGCCAAAACCTTCTATCAGTCTTGATCAGGTGGTGTGGATGCTGGGAGGGTGCTACCTACAGCTAGGGACACACCTGCATGGGGCACCTGCACTGCATGCTGCAGTCTTTTGCTATTGCCATATCCAAGTGTGGTCATACTGTATCCATTTCCCACAGCAGGGATATTGCCAGAGAGGTGCCTGCGGGTGGTGTTTTCATGGCTGGGTGCATGTGTGCTATGGACACTACTTGACACACAGATATGCATGGGGCATTACAGTTATGCTGGCATGTGTGGGTACCTCACTGATTCCCAATACATCAGTCCTACCTCCTTTGTGATCTGCAGGTGTTCAGGCAGACCTCACCAGTATCCCCTACTACAGGTTCTGTTACTGTGATGCATACCTATATGTACAAATCCAAGGGTGTCCCCATTTCACAGTGACACAATATATACTGTATGTCTGGGGTACTTTCCCCTGTTTACTGCTTGTATATCTAGCCCAACAGCCATGCCATGTCAGTCTTTTAAATGGTGACAGATATTACCACCATACATTTGCAATGGCTTACTGCTTGCATGTGTTATACTGGTGGGGATTGTCTTTGGCACTGCAGTTGTGAGGGCTTGTCCCTGTTATCAGCAGTAGTGGGCAATGGCCACCAGTTCTTACCTCAGCATACATACATTCTGACCACTCTCACACATTATAAAACACACACCATCCTAACACACTCAGAACTGTATATTGTGCAAATGCTACAACCTATCCTGCTACCTTGGCCACCTCTGGCCATCTGTGCTCCACTTGTAGTATACCTACTCATACATGTTACTACATTTCTATCTAGAGTGTGGGGGGGGGGCACATCTGACTGTTTTTACATTTCTACACAGGAGTGGGGGGGGGCACACCTGACTGTTTCTACATGTCTACATGGGAGTGGGGGGTACACCTTACTATTTCTACATATCTACATAGGATTGGGGGGCACACCTGGCACATGCACACATTTGCTATGACTGTACTGGTACGTCAGGTACTCCATTTCATTCTGTATTCTTACCTATCATACTGACTAGTGGCATATGAGTGTACTACAGGTCTTAGCTTTGGTTGCCCTACATATTAGTGTCTGACTTCCTACCCTTCAGAACTAACATTCCATTGCCTGACCTGCTGTAGTATGTCTGTGTAGGCCTGGAGGAGATGTCACCCATATGCATCATTCAGAGGCCATAGCACAAGCTCTGTTTGGGTTTGTCTGCACCTGTCCTGCTGGCTGAGACTATTGTTGGGTATGTGAACCTTCCTGACTGGCATGTGTGAGTCATATGGACACACTTGTCCCACCAGCACATTTTCTGCAGTGGGTTTTGTCACTCTGTGTAGTACTGGCTACGGTGACTCCAGTATGTGTTACAGATGTCATGGTGCCACTATGGGTGTCTACTATCTGCTACCATAACATTCAGCCACCTAATTCCTTTGCATGCTCACATCCATACCATAGATACAGGTAATGACACATTCTACTCCATTTGGCAATTGGTAGTTTGATTGACCTATCTTGTGGGTGTGCCAGGATTGAGGATGGTGCTGGAGGGCTGCCTATGTCGGATGCACATAGTACACTCCCTATACATGGTTGAGCACAGGTAGTGTCATATTTGGCATCCCTTTTACTGTATGTGCGAGTCAGAATGAGGTGTCATTCCCTGGGTCTCTACTGTGTCAGTGCATGTGCTATGCGTTCACTCTTTGCCGCGGTCTTGGCATACAGGGCATGCCTCCATCTGCCTACTGGGGCAGGCTCAGGTTGTTCCTCCTCCGAGTCACTCTGTGCCTGTGCAGGCCTTGGCATTGGTGGGGGGTAGTATGGCCCTGCCCCGTGCTGTTCCTGCTGCAGCTGTTTCCATAGGGTCATATTGTGTAGCATGGCACATACCATAACAATTTGGGTACATGTAGCTAGTGAGTACTGCAAGGCTCCAAAGGATGTATCCAGACACTGGAACCATGACATGAGCATCCCAAACACACTCTCTATTATAAGTATGGTCTGTCCGTGTGCCTCATTATGGCATTCTTGTTCAGGTATGTGTGTGCATTTCTGATGGATGTCATCAGCCACGGCTCCAGTGTGTAACCAGCATCACCCACTAGGTGACCGTAGGGGATGTCTCCATTGGCAAATCTCAAGTACAGCTGCATCAGATGCCAAATGTGGGAATCATGAAAGCTTCCAGGGCAGCAGGCACACACATTCATTATAATGCCCTGGGCATCAAAAATAACCCGGCAGTTGATGGAGGGGATGCCCCAGCGGTTGATGTAGGCCCTACCCTAATCACCAGGTGGTGCTTTGATGCATATGTGCATGCAGTCTATAGCACCCATTACCTTAGGGTATTCTGCTATTTGGTGGAAGAGACACATATTGCTGGCCAACACCTCATAGGTGTTGAGGAAATATACGTGCTCACCGTCATGTGCTGACATGGCATCCAGGAAATGGTGGAATACTCTGGATGCAGATGCCTGTGAGATCCCCATGATATCCCCAGTTGAACTTTGGGAGGTACCTGTGGCTATTATTCCTAGGCCTACACATACCTTGGTATCCACTGGGATGGGTTCTCTTTGGTCAATTTGGTGTGTCAGGCATGGCCGGCAGAGCTCAACAATTTGCTGTAGGAGGTCCCTGTCCACCCTATTGCACTCCACTATCTCAAGCTTATGTAGCCCCTGGTAGGTTACTCTGGGTCTGTACACTCTTCTATGTCTCCTCACTGTGGGTTGATTGGCAGCATTCACATCCTCACCACCCTCAACATCTATCACATGTTGTTCTATGTTGCCTGCTGCAGCCCCTCTCATTTTGTAGGTTTGTTTGTTAAAAGTTCCCCGCTTGTATACACCGGTGGTGTAGAGTATGGGAAAAACCAGCAGGGAAGATGTTTGCTTAGTTTATAGTAGTGTGCTAGGCTGGGCTGCTGCCTGTGTAATTGGCTGATTCTGATACATTTCACCTGCCAGCTATGCTAGTTCTCATTTGATTACCTTCCTACTGCTGTTTTCCTTTCCCATTGCCTTCCTGTTTAAGCCCGGGGGTGTACCGTGCAAACAGAGTGCACAAATGTGCACACAGCTGCTATTTCCTGATTTAATTTTTTTTTTCTTCCTTTAAAACCTGGTGCGTGGTGTGCACACCCGCTTAGACAATGTAAAGAGTGCTAAGCAGATTCAGGCACACCCCCTAGCTTAGCTGTGCTAAGCTAGGCCAAACCCGAGCCACAGGGCTCCAATCCACTTTCAGTATGCCTGACACACACATCCATGATGTCAGCTAACTCCTAGGCTTGCACCAAGCTATTACTACTCTTACACTGTTGGGACCTGGCTCACATGCTCGGGAAAACTGGGATTTACTATCATTCCCCTCATTTGGATAGGATTGCCTGATAATGCATAGTTACATGTCTCACACTGAGACTCCCCCCTTAGCAACCACTACTCACTGGCCATGTTGTCTTCTGCCTGCCATTGACTTGCATGGCAGAATACTGATTTTAGTTAGAATGCTTAATTTAGGTTTAGTTTGTTATTTCCCCCCCGATCCCATTTGTGAGCCCCTGCCCTATGCTTAAACAGCCGAGATCAGTAACAAAATTAAAAAGTTGATTTATTTTTTTGGCTGTTTGCAATGCCAGTGGCCTTATACTTGGCCATTGGCATGCTTCCTAACTGATATGCAGCCTTTATATGGAGCTGTCACAGCTCCGTTTTGGATTTTGCAGAAATGAACTCAAGTTACTAACAGAGTACATTTCTACAGATTGCATTAGTCCTGCACGGCTGGCTGCAAGCTTTCTGGATCGCAAATTCACCTCATTTGCATGGATTTCTCCTGCAAATGGGGTGATTTGAATACAGGGGCTTAGTCCATGCAGGACTATTGCAGGAGCGCTCATGCACGCCCCTGCAGGCTTTTCCTGGATCGCACAGCAGACATATTGCCTGCTGGAGATCCTGCACTAATTCTGCACACTGTGAAAGGCATAGAGAATGCGGGGGTATGTGTCATTGTAGAAATTCCAGAAATTGTAAAGAAATACTAACTTCTAATAAAGTGTTTGAATATTACGATAAAGACCTGCTACTTGCAATTAACTGTGATGTTTCTGCGCATTATTCCAACATTGATTGTGCTTTTAGATCACATTCCACACCAAGGGCAAATGCTGACAGACTGAAAAAGGCCTTCTATTAATTTTCAGAGGAAAGATATTCTATTTGTGCTCTTGAAGTAGCAGGAATACAATAATGCATTCTAAACACTGTGCACTGAACATGTGTCTGTCCAGCATTGCACCAGTATTGACCACAATTGTGTATAAAGTTTATCAGCTTTTAATTACATTATTAGGAATAAAAGATCCAATTTGTGTGGTAATGTAGATTAATTTACCTCTCCCAAATAAAAGCAACAAAAACTTAAAGAGAAACTAACAGATGGAATGCCTCCGTGTAAATGTTTACTTATAAAATTGGCAAGAAAAACTGACCAATCCAAATGCTTGCTACTTATGCAGCAATTGTGTTTGACAAAAGGAAGATGTTAGTGCAGACCACCAAGATATTGCATTCAGTCACAGATCCCTTCTCACTCAAAGTCTTTGCAATAAAAGAAGACTGCTGAGTACTTTAACAACAAATGCAGAAAATAGGACTATAAAAATATACAAAAAGAAAATAGTTAAAAAGAAAAAAATATGCTACCATGGAATCTGTGATTACAAGGGATCTGCTAGAAAGGTGAAAAAACACATGGAAATAGGGATTTGTGAAAATAACTGCAAAATGATATTCACAAAAGAAACCTGGAAATGGTGCAAAACACTTATGCAGAAGGATCTTAAAAATGGCTACTCCAAAAAGTCCATGCTGAACTTCCACACAGTTAAAACATTAAAATCTTGTACAAAAATCAGCTAAAATGGGTTGTACCTCTCATACACATTATTTTTTAACACAGCACTACCAGAAGTTAAGATTTCGTGTTCAACTTTTGAATATACCATCCTTAAACAACCATTGCGTAAACTATAACATAGAATTAGGTCAATTCAGGTCAAAAGCAATGAAAAATGGGATTTATAAAAATGACTATAAATCATTATTTATAGATGAAACTGCACAATGGCACAAAGCAATTGGATAGCAGGGTGTCTGAAGTAATTATCCTGGAAATTTCAAGGCAAATTTTCATGAGTGCAAATATAACATTATATCATAACATTGTACAATTATCAGTTAACTAAAACAGGCAACATATTACTATTGTTTCCAACAAATGACTGCAGCTACCAAAAATTAACATTCTAAGCTCCAGTGTTCAATGTGCTATATATGGACGACTGAACTATAGCACTGAATTTACTCAAGTTGGATTCAAGTTGCAATTTACAAAAAAAAAAAAAAAAAGATATTTGCAAATGCAATTGTATAATGGTATATCATTGTTTGACAGAATAGTCCCTAAAATGACTGCCATGAAAAGTTGGTACAAAAATGTCATATAGCTAAAATGCTGTAACCCTGCACAACAACCTGCTAGTTATAATACGAAGAATATTTTTACATTAAATTAAACTGAAAATGTATTGCTAAGATACATAAACTATTAAAAGTAGAATTAATTCAAATTTCAAATAAATAAAGACACTTTGCCATAGTATAAGCACAGTAAGGCACTTTTGGCTATAAGTAGCAAAGATATTAATGCATTCTTGGGACTGCAAGCCACTCACTCTTCAAACTCATGCTTCCCAATACACCTGAGCATGCATTACTATCTGTACCATGCACACCCCCATGCCTTATTGTATACTAAAAAAAAAAAACTGTACCATGCACACCCCCATGCCTTATTGTATACTTAAAAAAAAAAAAAAAAAAACAATTTCAAGAGATACAAGTAAAAGCAGAAATCATAGCTAGCATGGCAAGAAGTGACAAGTGACTTTCTAGAATGTTAAGCTCAACAATGGATATTTGACTTCATAAAGAGGATCAAGGCTTACAAGTGTGTCACAGATTAATATAGCAGAACTTTATGAAGAGAAAGTTTGCATCCTACAAGAAATTAGAACTGCTACTGCACCGAAATTCAGAAAAGCATTGGAAGGAATTAGATGATCATCTAGGTATTGTAAAAGTGAATACCACAGCATGGCATTGAGGCACACCTGAAAGAAACTGGTGCTGTGTTAGAAAATTGCCTAGAATCGCATTACTGTATTTATGGAGATTCGCAGATAGATGCTGGAAAAAGCAGCATATTGATTTTGCAAGTGTATTTATAGTGTATTCATGATTGTGATAGATACATATTCAAAATATTTGGAAGAATTGTATATGCCAATGACTAAAGCATAAACTGAAGTTTACAGATAACAAGAAATTGCTGTTAAAGATAATGACATACTACTAATATAAAAAATGTACTTCTTAAAGCAAAATTAAATAATATAGTCCATAAGTTATTAGTGTGCCATTGCAGCTTACTACAAATAGCTTAACAGAAAAGAATGTCTTGACAATTAAGGCTGTAATGCAAAAGTTGCCAGATATAGTTAGTGTAGCATGTGAAATATGCAGTTTTTTCATTCCTTCAACATTATAATAATATATCAAATTGTATTCTGCCAATTGCC
Source organism: Protopterus annectens (assembly GCF_019279795.1). Lineage (NCBI taxonomy): Eukaryota > Metazoa > Chordata > Ceratodontiformes > Protopteridae > Protopterus > Protopterus annectens. The sequence goes on from NC_056732.1 coordinate 920,444,267, forward strand.
TAACAGCTAACTCTTTAACAGTCATGTTCATCCTAGAACTGACCTAGTCACAATGATCTTGAGAAGTGTTTAAAATGAAAGCAGTTTTGATAAATGTTTCAGAATGCACTGTATCATAGAAGAGATAACAAGCTGATTTCATGAGCAATAAGTGGACAGAGAGGACTAGTTTCATGTTGTGTAGCTGGAAAGGCCACTGGATACTTACAAAATGCATATTGATCATTTCATGGACCATGTAACTGATGAGTCTCAAAATTCAGAAGACGAGTACAAACAGGTTGGCATCAAAGACAAGGTAGAAGTTGGCACTGAAAGCATACAAAGTATTGGAAATGAGATAATCCAATAAGTCCTGCACACCTCAGCTTTATTTTATGTTCTATTCCTTCTGTAAGTATGGCATTGTAGTATCTTGCAATCATGTTGCTAGACCGTTGAAGGAAAGGACAGAAAACTACATAAGATCTTTCTAAATTAGAAAGATTATACCTGCATCTGAACCTTATAAGAGAAAGATGGGTGCTCAGATTCAAGTATAACCCAGGTGTCATGAAATCAAGATTAACAGGATTTAACCAATAGGAAAGGGAATGCTTGACTGGATGATTTGTGTACCAAGTCAAGATCTGAGGAGTTTTGCCTAACTTCACTTACTATAAAGCAAGCAGGAAGACATGGGATGTTGAATGAGTAGTGAAAAAAAATGTCACAGAATGCTTATAGGGAGCAAGTCAAGTAATTTGGTTAGAAACATAAGTCAGTGTACTGCAGGCGCATCCTGTACACCTGATTTTATAAACTGATTGGGCTCAACTCTCTTTGAGGAATGAATGGGGAAATGAGACCCTCTGCCCAGGGAACAAATGGACACTGGGGTCTCTTACCCAAATTAGTAGGAGTCTGGCTGTTACCCTGAAAGAGGAATGCATTATTTATTGTGGTGAAGGGAAACAAACCATTGGGGTAGGTCTAGTGGACAACAGGCAAACAAAAAAGTATCACATTTCACTTTATTGCTATGGACCTATAGGTAAGCAGGTACAGAAGCCAGATCGAGCAAGGCACTGACAGTGCTCCTGGGCTGACTAAGAGAAAATTCCATGTGTATCTGTGTTCTGTCTCTGTCAAAAATTCAATTAACAAATCATGAGCGGACAGGTGATCTGCTGTGGCAACCCCTAAATGGGAAAAGCCGAAAGAAGATGAAGAAGAAATAAATACATTGGTGTATTCTGCAACTTTTCCAGACCACAAGGAAGGATATGAGGCACTTATTTGATTCTTCCAATGTTTCTGCACATTCTCTTATTACTGAAGTTGGCAGTAAAGCCTGCAGTCAGCAATGACTGTTGCCAAATTAAAGATTCAATAGCCGTGTGCAACAGGATACTAAAAATCTGACGTTGCTTATAGGCCACAGTAACTGATGGGATGATAAACTTTATAGCATAGGACTGAACTGTGTATCATGATCAAAGTCAGTATGCAGCAAAGAATACAGTATCAGATACTGTGGCAGACATAACACTAATTCCAGTCTGCCATGAAAAGAGGGCACTCAGTGAGACTAACCAGGTCAATAAAGGATACATAAAATAAATAAATTAACACATTCCTTAGCACCTTGTTAGTTGCTCAAAATATTGTAGTGTGCATTTGATAGCTATGAGCTACTTGAAAAAGACAGGGACTGATTTTCACTCAAATAACTGAGTGAAAAGGTAAAGCTGTGGGCAAGGCCTGGATTTAATAGAGCTAGAGAATGTGCCCAAAGCAATGGATGATGCAGAAACAGGTACTGCCAGGTGTACCAAGGCGGAAGAAACTACTCACATTATCAAATGACTTCAGTAGGCACTTCATTGAAATCAGCCTTGTGTTGGCACTAATTCAAGCATAACAAGTCAACATTGTCCTGCGGGAGTGGTTTTATATCTTTTTGCTTGGTCATCGATGTCATGCTAATATAAAATTAACTTGCTCCATTTTTTTGTGCTTTCTCTTCTGTAATTTTTTTCCCCCCTTTCCAGTTGTGTGAGGGGTAGGTACAATGTGATGAGTCACACTGTTGATATTCCATTTTTTTTAGAACATTCCAGTGAAGATGCTGACTCTTGTTATGTCATTGATTCTTTTACACCAGGTATGTGACATGAGGAAAATTACCTCAAAGAGTGAAGGGTAGAGATGAAGAGGGAGTGCCAGAATACGTCTTGACAGCGGATGAAAAAGTCAACAGAAGCATGCATGCATGCATTACAACTTAGAAGTAGGAATCCTGGATACCATAGTCTATCTGCTATACCAGCTTGCGCTTTTCTTTATGAGACCACGCTGAAAGTATAGCATCCTCATTACGTCAGTACACTGAAGGTCAAACTCTCAGCAGTATGATTCAGCCTTTTGGACACAGGGAATAGTCGGCAATGTTGGCATTATTTGTTTTTAATTTAGCTGAGAACTATGCAAACAATGGCGAAGTGATAGAGATGGGTTAATTTTCTGCCTGTATTTGCACAGAGAAGGATTCCAACTGCTCCTAACCACTTTTTGAATATTGCTGTAAGTTTGCAATGTGATAAATTTCTTTTCACTTTCTTGCTTGCTGAGTATTATGCGTAACTGTTACAGTAGATTGTATCTACTCTACAAAGATACAGCAATACATTTTGCCAGTGGATAAATGCTGTTTTCAGTTTATTTTTTAGTAATTTGTCCTGTTACCATAATGCTGGTCTTTATCATCTGATTTGAATAAAACATGTGCTACTAGACTATGAACGTGCACATTTGTTTATCATTTTGAAAGTTACTGATATTACAGGGTGAGTTGGTGTTATACCTTCTATTTATTGATCTAAAAACAAATGTAAATAGCAGACATAAAAGGGCAGACGTTAGTCCATGAAAGTATCTTTCAATTTAGGTATAAAATGCATCTTAAATAGTGATAGACATTTTCTTTTCTCTTTTGCTGTACTTTTTGCATGCTGTCTTGTTTTGAACATTGGGGCAGTCTTCTCTAGAAGTTGAATTTTTGTTGTAGCCATTAAGCTATGTTACTGTGCAGAAATAATTGGACAGATGACATGCCACATGAATGACATTCTCCAGGAGGATAACAGTATTTCTGTGTTTAAAAAGAGTTTTTCTTATTCTTATTTTTTATATTCTTAATTTTGGCATTCGGGATTCATCACTAATTGTTTAGGTTTCATAATAGCAGTGTTTCATTTTCTTCACATACAGAAACAATGTGAACAAAATGAAGGATACATTAGGCCCAATGGAACTTTAAAATGAGATTACTCCCCTCATCAGAGACTCCCCCACCCATACAGTATCAGAAGGAATCAGTACTCCAAAATTAAACAAGGATATACATTTTGAGCCTCAAGAGCAGGAGCACACTCAAGCAAATCTGCAGTCTGTGGCTACCATCCCACCCATATAGTATCAGAAGGAATCAGTACTGCAAAACTGAACAAGGATATACATGTTGAGCCTCAAGAACAGGGTCAGTCCACCCAGGCATTCTACTTGTATGTTTTATGAGAGTGAAGCTTTAACATTAGCAGTATTTCTTAGTAGTTCTCAACGTGCTAATAAAACTGACTATTGTAGCCTTGTGTCCTCCCCCAAGCTAGTGCAGTAATCCTAACTGTCCAATAGACAGTATACATTTAATTCAGATCCCTGTGACAAAATTAACCATCAAGCAGCCCTCTCCATGCTTTCTGCATTAGTTTGTATCACTTGGAGACCCACCTGTTTATTTGCATCTCTATACATTCCCCTTCATTGCTAATGTATTTCCCTACTCTAATCTGTGCACAAACTGGCAACTAATAAGTAAGTCAACGTGAAGACACTCCCAACCTTACTAAACTTTGCTGTCTCTTCTCTCCTTCACTTTGCAGGTAGTTTGAATTATTACTTACCCCCTCTGAGACCTTCACTGATAGATTTCCACTGATTGCCTCTCTGGTTTCACTGGTTTCTTTGCACTCCACCTGGTTTACACCCCTTGTGCTATCTCCCTCCCCCAATACTAAGTCTATACTAGAATCCTGCTGAGCATGGAGCCATCTTTAAATTTCTAGTCTCCCACCAGGACACAAGTGCTTTCAGCAATTGCATTCTGCTTAATGGTAAGCCATTAGTCCTCAGGAATTTGTTTAAAGTATTCAGATTTGTAAAGTAATACTTACTTTTTGCTGTATTTAGAGCTATACAACTAGTATTAATTTTTCTGATTTCTGTCTACTGATCTGCTTATATGTTTATTTAACTGGTTGATTCTGTCATAAAGGAATTGTGTTTTACTGACACTACCACTGCAGCTAAGTTGTCTCTATGCTACTATGATGTACTAAAACTGCTGTTATAACTGTAATGTAAATCTAATTGACTTAGTGTTGGAGTTAGAAACAGTATTTACTGATTTGGTACTACAGTTTTCTCTGCTACTGATTCAACTGTGCTGTTAAGTTTTCATTTTCCTTTTTCTTGTATGCACAGGATAATTGGCTGATAAATGTATTGTGCATGATTTATTAACCTGTTTCCAGACTAAGTTATGGCACTGTGATCTGGTAACTGTTAAAGCACTCTCAAACTGTAGCAGTAGCATCTATTCTCCTGCTTTATCCACACTATCCTCAGACTTGTCTCTTTTACACCTTCCTATCTCATTACTTCCTTTGACCTATCTTTGTCTCATTCCACTAGCTTAATCCTCTCTTTTTCTCTCTCTCTCTTCTGAGCACACTCAAGCAAATCTGCAGTCTGCGGCTACCATCCCACCCATACATTATCAGAAGGAATCAGTACTGCAAAATTAAACAAGGATATACATTCTGAGCCTCAAGAGCAGGGTCAGACCTCCCAACCATCCCAAATTACTCGGTTTCTACCGAGTTTTGGGGTCTCAATAATGGGGTGCCACGATTCCCAAGTGGCACCCCCTTCATTTCCGATTTTTTTCATCTTTTGTAAGTTGCGTGCATTTGGAGCTGACATCATCACG